>NC_044193.1:30881380-30924060 GCF_900880675.1 Sparus aurata | reverse complement strand
ATTTGAGTACAATTTCACTTGAGAAACCATTTTTGACTGAAATACAGCTTTGTCTGTCATTAGTGCGAAAAACAGCGTCTTTCGCTCTGAAAAGCTCAAATTTGGCCAGAAAATACTTCTAACTAAAACTAATGATATAACAGCTGAAACCATGTTTCAATACTATCATTAGGTAGAATTCACACAATTTGAGTACAATTTCACTTGAGAAACCATGTTTGAATGAAATACAGCTTCGTCTGTCATTAGTGCAAAAAACAGCGTCTTTCGCTCTGAAAAGCTCAAATTTGGCCAGAAAATACTTCTAACTAAAACTAATGATATAACAGCTGAAACCATGTTTCAATACTATAATTAGGTAGAATTCACACAATTTGAGTACAATTTCACTTGAGAAACCATTTTTGAATGAAATACAGCTTAGTAGACCTTAACTGGCGAAATAGTGCTTCTATCGCTCTGAAAAGCTCAAATTTGGCCAGAAAATACTTCTAACTAAAACTAATGATATAACAGCTGAAACCATGTTTCAATACTATAATTAGGTAGAATTCACACAATTTGAGTACAATTTCACTTGAGAAACCATTTTTGAATGAAATACAGCTTTGTCTGTCATTAGTGCAAAAAACAGCGTCTTTCGCTCTGAAAAGCTCAAATTTGGCCAGAGAATACTTCTAACTAAAACTAATGATATAACAGCTGAAACCATGTTTCAATACTATAATTAGGTAGAATTCACACAATTTGAGTACAATTTCACTTGAGAAACCATTTTTGACTGAAATACAGCTTAGTAGACCTTAACTGGCGAAATAGTGCTTCTATCGCTCTGAAAAGCTCAAATTTGGCCAGAAAATACTTCTAACTAAAACTAATGATATAACAGCTGAAACCATGTTTCAATACTATAATTAGGTAGAATTCACACAATTTGAGTACAATTTCACTTGAGAAACCATTTTTGAATGAAATACAGCTTTGTCTGTCATCAGTGCAAAAAACAGCGTCTTTCGCTCTGAAAAGCTCAAATTTGGCCAGAAAATACTTCTAACTAAAACTAATGATATAACAGCTGAAACCATGTTTCAATACTATAATTAGGTAGAATTCACACAATTTGAGTACAATTTCACTTGAGAAACCATTTTTGACTGAAATACAGCTTAGTAGACCTTAACTGGCGAAATAGTGCTTCTATCGCTCTGAAAAGCTCAAATTTGGCCAGAAAATACTTCTAACTAAAACTAATGATATAACAGCTGAAACCATGTTTCAATACTATAATTAGGTAGAATTCACACAATTTGAGTACAATTTCACTTGAGAAACCATTTTTGACTGAAATACAGCTTTGTCTGTCATTAGTGCGAAAAAGAGCGTCTTTCGCTCTGAAAAGCACAAATTTGACCAGAAAATACTTCTAACTAAAACTGATGATATTAACAGCTGAAACCATGTTTCAATACTATAATTAGGTAGAATTCACACAATTTGAGTACAATTTCACTTGAGAAACCATTTTTGACTGAAATACAGCTTAGTAGACCTTAACTGGCAAAATAGTGCTTCTATCGCTCTGAAAAGCTCAAATTTGGCCAGAAAATACTTCTAACTAAAACTAATGATATAACAGCTGAAACCATGTTTCAATACTATAATTAGGTAGAATTCACACAATTTGAGTACAATTTCACTTGAGAAACCATTTTTGACTGAAATACAGCTTTGTCTGTCATCAGTGCGAAAAAGAGCGTCTTCGCTCTGAAAAGCTCAAATTTGGCCAGAAAATACTTCTAACTAAAACTAATGATATAACAGCTGAAACCATGTTTCAATACTATCATAGGTAGAATTCACACAATTTGAGTACAATTTCACTTGAGAAACCATTTTTGACTGAAATACAGCTTAGTAGACCTTAACTGGCGAAATAGTGCTTCTATCGCTCTGAAAAGCTCAAATTTGGCCAGAAAATACTTCTAACTAAAACTAATGATATAACAGCTGAAACCATGTTTCAATACTATAATTAGGTAGAATTCACACAATTTGAGTACAATTTCACTTGAGAAACCATTTTTGAATGAAATACAGCTTTGTCTGTCATTAGTGCAAAAAACAGCGTCTTTCGCTCTGAAAAGCTCAAATTTGGCCAGAAAATACTTCTAACTAAAACTAATGATATAACAGCTGAAACCATGTTTCAATACTATCATCAGGTAGAATTCACACAATTTGAGTACAATTTCACTTGAGAAACCATTTTTGAATGAAATACAGCTTTGTCTGTCATCAGTGCAAAAAACAGCGTCTTTCGCTCTGAAAAGCTCAAATTTGGCCAGAGAATACTTCTAACTAAAACTAATGATATGACAGCTGAAACCATGTTTCAATACTATCATTAGGTAGAATTCACACAATTTGAGTACAATTTCACTTGAGAAACCATTTTTGACTGAAATACAGCTTAGTAGACCTTAACTGGCGAAATAGTGCTTCTAGCGCTCTGAAAAGCACATATTTGGCCAGAAAATATTTCTAACTAAAACTAATGATATAACAGCTGAAACCATGTTTCAATACTATAATTAGGTAGAATTCACACAATTTGAGTACAATTTCACTTGAGAAACCATTTTTGACTGAAATACAGCTTAGTAGACCTTAACTGGCCAAATTTGAGCTTTTCAGAGCGCTAGAAGCACTATTTCGCCAGTTAAGGTCTACTAAGCTGTATTTCAGTCAAAAATGGTTTCTCAAGTGAAATTGTACTCAAATTCTGTGACTTCTACCTAATTATAGTATTGAAACATGGTTTCAGCTGTTATATCATTAGTTTTAGTTAGAAGTATTTTCTGGCCAAATTTGAGTTTTTCAGAGCGATAGAAGCACTATTTTGCCAGTTAAGGTCTACTAAGCTGTATTTCAGTCAAAAATGGTTTTTCAAGTGAAATTGTACTCAAATTGTGTGAATTCTACCTAATTATAGTATTGAAACATGGTTTCAGCTGTTGTATCATTAGTTTTAGTTAGAAGTATTTTCTGGCCATATTTGTGCTTTTCAGAGCGCGAGTAGCACTATTTTGCCAGTTAAGCTGTATTTCAGTCAAAAATGGTTTCTCAAGTGAAATTGTACTCAAATTGTGTGACTTCTACCTAATTATAGTATTGAAACATGGTTTCAGCTGTTCTATCATTAGTTTTAGTTAGAAGTATTTTCTGGCCAAATTTGTACTTTTGAGAGCGCTAGAAGCACTATTTTGCCAGTTAAGGTCTACTAAGCTGTATTTCAGTCAAAAATGGTTTCTCAAGTGAAACTGTACTCAAATTGTGTGAATTCTACCTAATTATAGTATTGAAACATGGTTTCAGCTGTTGTATCATTAGTTTTAGTTAGAAGTATTTTCTGGCCATATTTGTGCTTTTCAGAGCGCTAGAAGCACTATTTTGCCAGTTACGCTGTATTTCAGTCAAAAATGGTTTCTCAAGTGAAATTGTACTCAAATTGTGTGACTTCTACCTAATTATAGTATTGAAACAAGGTTTCAAATTATCTTATTAAGATATACTAATGTAAGATATAATCATATGACAAGGGATATGTTTTTCATTTCAGGTCCATCTCTATCCTCTGCTCCCACTGTGCCCATTGTCCTCTCTGCAACTTCAGCTGTACCTGGTAAGTTAACAACAAAACAGCCTTTAATTGCTCAGTGCACTGCAGAACATGCTGAGATGAATATCTTTTTTAATATAAAATATAATCAAATGACAAGGGACATGATTTTACACAAATCCATATTATTTCAAAACTTTTCTTATCACAAGCCATAGCTGTACGTTTTTTATTTAGAAAATAAGCTGCATCATTTTCAAGTGTAATATGACTATAACATGACTAGCTTGTTTTTCATCTTAGGTCCATCTCTATCCTCTGTGCCCACTGTCCCTTTTGTGTCTTCTGCAACCTCAGCTGTACCTGGTAAGTTAACAACAAAAAAAGACTTTATAATTGCTCAGTGTACTGCAGAATATTCTGAGATAAATAATTTTGTCTAAAAATATTATTTCAATTTCCCTGTAGGTCCTTCATCTTTGGTCATCGAGACTGATTTGTCGTCATCCGCATCCAGTCTGGAGCAGGGATCAGCAGCTCCGCCAGTTGACCTAGCTGAGTGTCCCTCTTTCCTGTCAGATTCAGAAAGGACTGAACAGGTATTAAGAGGGCCACTGCCTATAGAGGACACATTCATATTCCCAGAAAGACATGATGGCCGAAACCGCCCCCCCCCCCCCCCCCCCCCCCCCCATTTCACCAAAGATTTTGCACATTTTTACATAGTCTTCAGACCTAATTCATCTTAATATTTTATTTATAAACCATTTGTGTTACCTTGTAACTAGTATTTGTCTGATTTAAAAAAAAATATTTTATTTAACACTGTCTGTTTTCGTACATTTGGTGTTGCAGTTTGAAAAAAATAAATAAATAATAAAGCAGATTGTGTTTGCAGTAAACGATTAGTTTATTTTGTTACTTTTAATTGGCCTAGATGACATTCGGTTTCCCACTTAGTACTATATCACTTTGAATATTAAGTGTTAATCAACCCCAGGCTGCTCTTGTAGCTGAATTTGCTACCATTTCAGATTAAAAACCATAGATGGGTAAAACATGTCGGGCTGCTCTTTAAGGTTTTATATATTGACTACTAATGTGTCGCCAGTAGGGGGAGTTGCTGACTTTGCCAAATATTAATTGAAAGATTTTTCTGTAAATTTGCAAATCTGGTGTCTGCTTCCATGGCATTAATCACTGTGGATTACAATCTAACTACAACAAAAAGCTCTCACATTTAGTTTTACAATTGTATTCGTAATGACAATAATCATTATTACTGGTAGTGATAGAGGGCCCTAAAATCAAATGTTGCTTAGGGCCCCATCGAGGCTTGGGCCGGCCCTGCCTAGAAGATTACACCTACTATGATCAAAGTTCTCCAGTATACCTCAAATTGGAGAAACGGAACTCACAGTATAACCTTCCAAATGGGATTAAGCATGTTTTCTTGCATATAAAGGATATCTTAAACAAGAGTTGAGACTTGAGTTATGTACTGCTATAGGTATATTAAAATCCAGTTCTATCATTGTACTTTTATTGTCAGCTAATCGATCTCAGCACATAGACATCATCATCATCTTCTGCGCAGAGCAGCGAAACTATACTAGGAATCCTCACATCTGCTAGGTTAATTTCATGAACACATTAAGGACACATCCTGGATCAGAGAAATTGTATCAGTTTAGCCAGACAACTGCTGCCACTCTGAGAAAGCAATAAAAGAGACTTCATAAATAATTCTTCATGAATAAGTCTTCTGGGACATATTCTACACTAATACAAGATGGTAAGAAGCATAGATAAGCAACAAAAAGGTCTAAGAACCAAAGAAGTGTTTTATTTTATGTTTGAGCTGAATTATGGTGTCTCCATTTGGCTGTATAATGTGTATCTATAATCAGGGGTTCACACACATTTTCATGGACAAAATTTCAAAACTTTTCCATAACTTTTCAAGAACCCATAAAATTTCCATGACCATTCACAACCTACAGTATATAAGTACACAAACAGATCTGTATAGTATACTTTACTCCAAATGTTAATTATTGTATGAAAGCTAAACAGTAAACCAATCTCTAATCGTTGGTTATGTTCATATTCACTTCAAATACTTCAAAGTACAGACAGAGTCAATTCATTGTTCTTTATTTAAAAAAGAAGCTTTACAAGTGCTTTCAACAATCTGGCACTGGCTTTCAAGCATGAGGGAAAACAGAAATGATCATACTATCATACTACCGTACAAAAACCATGTTACACTATATTTAAAAAAGACGACCACTACGACCAAGCGGAAAACTGTCTCTCAAGCTGAAGCCTGTTTCCCTGAGTTTAGACCCGCCCACAAGCTCCTCGATTGTCTCTGCCGTTTCTTGTGTGATTGGCGTCCGGCTGTCACTCCATCTTGAGTCCTTATCAGGCACGTGCACACTAAACGCCCAAGGGGTGCTTGAGCCCCTGCCCTTTTTGCCTCATATTATAAAGTGCACTTTTTGTGTGTTTTTTTAATGAATAAATACATTTCTGTTGTGCATAGGGATGTGAAATAAATGACGGTATAAAAATGCCACGGATATCTACTGTACATAATATGGTGTTGTGTGAGTGTGTTGAGCCTATAAAGCCGCTTTTCTGTCCACTGCAGCTCTGCTCTGTCTCTGAGATAGAGAGAGAGCGAGAGAGAGAGACGATGCCTCATAGATGAGACGTGACAGTGGAGCGACTTGAACAGTGTTGGGAAAGTTCACTTTCTACATGAACTAGTTCAAAGTTCAGTTCACAAATTTTAAAATGAACTAGTTCAGTTCATAGTTCATTATTAAAAATGTTGAACTAAGTTCACAGTTCCAAAAATGAACTAGTTCATAGTTCTTTTTTTTTCAATATGTTGATGCAAGCTATTATTTTTCAAAATTATTGCCACAGCCCATATAGAACCACAGACGGCTATTATTCTATCAGTTTTAACACTGAAACTGCAGCTCTTCAACAATATTCTGCAAAACCAGGTTGTCCAGCTGCGGCTGGGAGATGAAGACAACAGAGCCACTACTGTACGCCGTTAGTGCAATTTGGGTGGTAGAGGATCTGTTTTGGCTCGCCGTTGCCGTGTCTTTTGATTTTTTATTCACTTGCACATACCTTGAAAGGCTAGCCGGGTGCTTTAGAGTTCAAATTAAAAATAAAATATATAAATAAGTAAATAAATAAATAATTTTTTAAAAAAGAAGAAGAAGAAAGGGAAAAATAAAATAATAAATAAATAGATAGTTCAGACAGTGGCCTCAGGGAAAAAACTTTTCATAATGACTCAGTATGTTATTACTTTTTTTGTTATTTAACAAAGTCAGAGATTTAAGTAAAGAGCTCAGTTCCAGAAGAAAAAGAGCAAATTTAGGTAGTGATTTTGCTCATTTTTGTTTGTGAATAAAACATTTTGCATAGGGTAACAAAGTTCGTCGTGTGTTCATGGGCATTATCTTCTGGGTTAACATAGCAAATAACATGTCTAAGGGTAAGAGAATGGACAGAGAGCAGCATAAAAGAAATGAAATTCAACATCACTCCAAAACCTTTTAGATATACCACAATAAAAAAACAGATGTGAAGCCTTCATTTGTTTTTGTCTCCATGCTTAGCACATTGATGACGCATGCGCGGTGCGACTATGTGGTGGCTGGTGTTGCCAGTGTTAATATCCGTTCAGGACGAATTAATCTGTGTTCGTTTGGTAATGCCTCACTGCATGTTTGGAATGCAGCCGTTTCTGTCTGAAATAGTTAAGTTTCGTTTTGATCGAAAGTAAAGCGAGTTACACAAACCTCTCGTTCAGTGTCTTTTTTTATACACAACAGCCAGATAGGGTGTTTTTCCGCTACATCAAAGCCTGTTCACGGTGTGTTTCAGCCGGTTTTCGCCTGGAAGGTTCAATGGAAATCTGGCACTCTCTTGAACGAAGTAAGAACGCGCCGTTCACAAACGCCAGAATGAACGCGTTCACAATAACGTTCATCAGGCAGAAATACAGTACGTTCAGTTCACGTTCGCCCAAAATATGAACGAGTTCATGAACGATCGTTCATTGAACGCGTTCAGGCACAACACTGGACTTGAACATAACTTCCTTGTGGGGGCTAACAAGTCGCCTTCCACTTATTCAACGTGCTTTGAGTCATGTTTCAGAAAAGCACCCATTTGTGCTTGTGTTGTGCTGTCTGTGTCAGCTGTGTATCTTGCCTCAATCTTAAACTTCTTCCAGATATTGCGCTTACTGTGACTTTGCTGTTGTAAACATTGCTGTTCCTACTTACAGTCACAGAAGTCATTTCTTGGGTTTGTCACATTTTTAGATGCGTTGCATGTATTTCTAGTGTGCACTTGCCCTCCAATAAATAGCCAAATAATAAACCAGCGTTGTATTGCTTTTTAAGAATTGCAGCTGAATTGCATGTCTTCCAAACCTCATTATTATTATAATATGAATAAAATCATGTTGACAATACTTTATTGACACAAAAGAAATGGCAATTGCGTATCACTCACAGCTACACAGGATACACAGCTGAGTAGTTAGCTTTCTATAAGTACTTTTTAAAATTAATTTTACATTAATTATTCTACATATTACGTCATTAAAGGCCTGAAAAAATGCCCTTCTCTGACTTTGAACCTCTGCCCCTCTATAATCATGTGCACGTCCCTGGGCCTAAGTATCAGCGGTGCAACCGGTGCAGCTGCACCTGGGCCCAGACGCCGTCAGGGGCCCATGAAGGAAGAAAAAAAAAAAGAAACAGCTGTCCAGAATTGCCATAAAATTTAATCATGTAAAGATTGGCAGGGTCACTGCATGAAAAGTGGGATTTTCGTCAGTATGCAGCACTGTAGACTGACGTGGAATTTCAGGTTTGCGACTGCACGCGGCAATTTGCAGGCAACACCGAAAACTGCCGTGAATTGTCAGAAATTGACGTGGGCCTTGCTTGGCAGTTATCCCCCCATGACCCCCCTCCCCCTGATTCTAGGGGAAGCTTTAACATGTAAATGAAAATGCTGTGAGCTATACAAATGCAAATCAGGGTAGCAGGGGGAGTTTTACCCCAGGTGACCTTTTTCTAAAAGGTGAAAAAATCTCTGGTATAAATAGATAAGGCTCAGTATAGCCTAATTATAGACCCTGAAATTTAAACTTGAATTGATTTATTTAATGAAAGTATGCTAGATTAATTACTGTGTATCAAGGTTATTATCATTAACGAAAACGAACGAAATGACGAAAACTAGAATTGAAAAAACATTTTCGTTAACTGAAATAAATAAAAACTACAATTAAAAGAAAAAAACGCTAACTAACTGAAAACTGTATTGTGTGTTTACAAAACTAACTAAAACGTACTGAAATTATGGATAAAATTCCCTTCGTTTTCGTCTTTTTCAATTTCAGATTGATATGAAATCAAAATAAAAAAATGTATTTCGCTCGAGCAATTTTACGTGAGCTGGCTGCACCATACGGCACCTCACGGTCCATCACTTCTCGTTTAGAGTCAGCTTGTCATCGCCACTCTACCTGGAAAATGGCGACAAAAGTTGGGAGAAAGCGCCAGAGTCCTATATGGGATTTCTTCGAATACGACAGCGAGAAAAACAAAAGCAAGTGCCTTGTCGTGCAAACAGGTGATCAAATATGTGGAATACGTCTCAAGGGAAAAAACCCCACGAATCTTAAAGTCCATTTGAAAAGCTTGCACAAGAATGCTAATGCGAGTACCTTGACAAAGTGGCCTCTCTTAATCGCTCCCCGGAAAGAGAAGCAACATCCCGGCCAGTTAGCACCGGGAAGAAGGAGACAACCATAATGGACTGCTTTCACCGGCGACCAAATAGCTGCTGGTTAGTAAACTCGCAGGAACACCACAAGCGGGAAGATGCACTCATAAATATGTTTATTGAGACTGGTATGTCTACAAGACTGTGTGACTCGTTTGCCTTCAAAAAATTTAGCTTTTCACTCGAGCCAAAATTCAAATCACCCGGAGCTGCACGAGTGAATAACCTTATCGGAGCCAAGATGGAGAAGGCAAAGCACAAATTGAAAGAGATCAAAAAGGACGCAAGGAAGCTGACCCTCTGTGTGGATGGTTGGAGCAAGAGAGGATTAACAGCATCTTTCATGGGTGTGTCAGCATGTTTTTATCATCCACCTGGAGGCCAGGTTTACCAAGCTCTGCTTTATGGAGGACTAAACCTGACATAAGTATAAATAAATAAATAAATGCATAAATAAATAAATAAATACATAAATAAATGCTGAAATAAATAAATACATAAATGCATAAATCTGTATTTCTGTATTTCTGTTCACCTACATTTATTTATTTCTGTATTTCTGTGTCCATATGTAAATGAGGAGGTAGGAGGTCCTAACCTCAGAAATAAATAAATGTAGGTGAACAGAAATGTAGAAATAAATAAAAAGTATTTATTCTTTTATTTATACTTTTATTTATTTATCTATACATTTATTTATGCATTTATTTATGTATTCATTTATTTATGCATTTATTTATTTATGCATTTATTTATTGATACATATATTTATTTATTTCAGCATTTATTTATGTGTTTGTTTATTTATTTATTTATTCATGTATTTATTTATGCATTTATGCATTTATTTATTTATTTATACTTGTCAGGTTTAGTCCTAGTCCTATTAGCTCGGAGCTATGTCTGCAAGTCCAGATTTACATGATGCTGATAATGACGCTATTGTGTGTAAGTAACTGTTACTGTTTTCTCCCTCGTTTAATTGTACTGTGACTTACAGTACAGTACAGTATTTATTCAAACCACTCTCTTCTAATTGTTTTCCAGCTGTCTGTAAGACATTACGAGACAGTACGCAGGACAACAAACAAGCAGATCTTGCATCGCATGCGGAAGCTGTGAGGAGTTCAGCTCGGAGTACATCGAGAACAAAGAGGGTTAGACTTATTAGATTAGATCCGTTTTTGGTCAATGTGACTATTTTTCAGGTGCATTAATAGATGTGTTGTGTCCATACGCAGTGCAGCGCAGTACTTTGTTGATTGTTTTTACAGAAGTGCGCCATCATGTCTGAGGAGGAAGACGGCACAAGATGGCGGGGTGTCTGGATGGATTGTGCGACCTCCGTCCTTTCGCAGCCTGGAGCTCACCGAGCTCTGTGCCACACTGCTGTCACATGAGAGGCGATTCCGAAATACAGGGCTGCGCACCACAGACGTCTGCAAAAACAGACACTTCGCGGTGCTGTAGGATTTTGGGCTTCTCGTGAGCTTCCCGTTTGCAGATTATGCCATATTATGTCTTTGATATCATAAATATAAATAAATGAATGAATATATATATATATATATATGTCTTTGATATCATAAATATAAATAAATGAATGAATATATATATATGTGTATATATATATATATATTAACCACCAATAGGTTTTAACAGACCAGGTGTTTATTTGGGACAGGCGTTTAATTCCCTCCTCACAAAAATCCGGGATGAAAATGTCACAAACTTCTCCAGCTTCTCGGTGAATTCTCTGGCATCCTTCTGGGCAAGAGTTGTCTTCTGCCAGTGAAGTTGTTGCGGCGGAGGAAACGATTTATCCAACCAGCACTCGTAGCAAACTCCTCATCTCTGCTGTTATGAAGGTAGATTTGTGTCTTTATTATTCAATCAAAAAAAAGGTTGCTTCAATCTAAATATATATTTTCAATAAAAAAAACCTTCACTTCAATCAAAAAAAACCTTTTCAATCAAAGAAAAAAAGTGTTTGAATGCAAAAAGAGACTCAAAAAAATGCATTTGAACACTGTTTTTCTTTGATTGAAAATGTTTTCTTTGATAGAAGTAAAGGTTTTTTGTTTGAAGCAACTTTTTTGATTGAGGTAATGTTGATTTGTGTTTGGGCCATATAATGGGTAGGACATTTGTGTCTTTATAATTCAATCAAAAAAGAAGTTGCTTCAAACAAAAACAAATAATTTCAATTTAAAAAATCACTTCAATCAAAAAAAAAAACTTTTTCAATCATAGAAAAAAAGTTTTTGAATGTAAAAAAAAAAAAAAATCTGAGACTCCAAAAATTGCATTTGAACACTTTTTTTGATGGAAAATGTTTTCTTTGATTGAAGTAATCTTTTTTGTGTTTGGGCCATGTCATGGGTAGGAGGGTCTTAATTGTGCAATCCCAAAGTTCCCAAAGTTGCTTCAATCAAAAGAAATATTTTCAATCAAAGAAAAAACTGTTCAAATGCCAAAAAAAAAAAAATTGAAACACCCCCCCCCCACCCCCACCCCCCATTTTTTTAAATGAATGAAGTGAAAAAAGTTTTGAGGTCGTTTTTTTTTTTTTTTTTGATTGAATTATTTTGACACAAACATCCCGCCAGTGGCGGCTGGTGCTTTTTTTTCCCTGGGGGGCTATACCAAAATCATCAATATATGTCCAATATAAGATTTAATGAAAAGCCCCGCCTTACAACCTTTCTGGACTCAAGTACAGGCTACAACAAAGAGGATTTTGGGATGTGACATTGACTTTACTTGTCTTTCATTTTACTTGGGGAATATATTAAAGGATCTGCATAACAGGGACATATTTATTAAAGATCCTCATGGCAGCAAGTAAAAAAGCAATAACTACATGCTGGCTTCTTAGAGAACCTCCCACCCTGAACCAATGGAAAAATATAATACATGACATATACAGTATGGAACGTATAACTTTCATTTTGAGATTGCAGAAAAAAAAGGGGAAAGACTACTGGGCTAAATGGGTTACATATTTAGCTGATGCAGACTGCAGATGGAATTGTTGTAAACACAGCTGTGAATGAAAGTGTATCATTCTGTGGCAAGAACTTAAGTGCATCACTCAATGTGACTGAATGTATGTACATGTGTTATGAAAATGAAAAAAATAAAGTATATAAAAAAAAAAGATTTCATGAAACGGAAAAAGACAGAGGAGAAATGGAGGCTTGTTGTGCTCCACTGCCTTATGAGCACAACAACGTTGACAATGTTTACTTTCTATACATCAATTTTGCCCTTCTCTCCTTGAGAGATGCAAATTTCTCAGTGACTCTGTGGTTAAAGTTGTGGATGTCTTTGATCAGTTTCTTCTCCATAGAGAGCATGGCCAGTGCATTAAGACGATCCTGTGACATTGTGTTCCTGAGGAAGGTCTTTATTCTCTTCAGTGTGGAGAAGCACCGCTCACATTCAGCTGTTGTCATGGGAGTTGTGATGAGGACCTTCAGCAGAGCCACAGTCTCTGAAAAGGTGTCCTGAAGATTGCTCTCCATGAAGAGCTGGTACAGAGCCAAAGCTCCACTACAGTTCTTGAATTCATCATTGCTGTAGATGAGAGACAGTTCAGTTTTGAGCTTGTTCTTGTTCAGCAGTGGGTAAGCCTCCACGGTGGTGTTCAGAGCTGCTTCAGGGAACTGGCTGTTGTACTGCTGGAATTTGTCTCCCTGCAGCAGTGTAGCACTGATCAGGTGTTAGGTGAAGAAGAACCTCTCTTTCGCATGGCCCAAGATAGTGTCACAAACCTAAAAAAAATGAAAGCACCAATTTAAAACAATATGGAGATGGATATAAGTCTCTCTCTCTCTCTCTCTCTATATATATATATATATACATATATATATATATACTATCTTATTCAAGAATTGCAGGTAAGTATAAAGGTATGTACTATGTGTGTGGTCCCATGCAGAAGTAGGATTTATGGAGGAATATGGTTATTAGAGTGAGTTAGGTTTATCTATATCTTACTAACAGGTAAGTGGAAGTATAAAGTATAAATACAGTATTAGTTTCAGTGGTAGGTTTAAAGGACTTTCACACAAAAGATCTTGACTCATTTTGACTGAAAGAAATGAAAGGATGGGTAAATGAAATTTGATAAAATATTTGTGGCAACTAAACTTCACAAATTCAAATTTAAGACAATTCAATGACTTTTAGAGGACCTGCAGACACCCCATGATAGGGACAGAGCAAAGGAACATAAACTTAATTTCCCCATGATTATATAGGGCAGAATAGAGCACTATGATTGTGAAAAACAAACCAAAAACATTTAGCTTCTATCTCACCTCTGCAGCTATCCTCTGAAGTTCACCTGGGCCCTGTGTGCGGCGTTTCTTGGCCAGCTGCTGCTGAGATGCACTCTGTTCTCCACAGAGAATAGGGATGGAATCTCTGAACAGAACCAGAGAGAAAAGTTAAGCTTTAATTGCCTGGTAAAATAACCAGGAATATATCATAGCTGAGTTGTTTAAGCATCATTGACATTAACACAATATCAATATTACACAGCACAACATACATATTAATTTACCTGATCATTTGAATGTTGTCTGTGAACTGCTGCATGATTCTCTGGACAAAGACTGAGTCGATGGTCCGCTTCTGGAGCTGGCTGAAGAGAATGTCCACATGAAGCATGATGTGATGAAAAAGTTTCAGGAAGAAGCTGAAAGTATCATCCTCCAGTAGCCTCACAAACCCTCCAGCTTCCCGCACAGTGGTTGGCTCAAACTCCCCTGAGTCCCTGATGGTTTCAAAACACTGGATGAGGTCATCTTTGTGCTCAAACACAGTGTTCACGGCACGGATATGGAAGTTTCATCTCACTGTGCTTGCTCTTGGAAGTCTGTGTGCCACCACTCTATCAAGCACACTGGTTCGCTTTGGAGATCTTGAAAAAAATCCGGAGAATCCAGCCAGGTCAGAGAAGAACTGATTCACTACTGGGATGTGAGATGTCACCTGCTGCATGATGAGGTTAAGTTGGTGAGCATAACAGTGGACATAGTGTGCATTCACATACACATCTTGCACCTTCTTCTGCACACCACCGGTGGCTCCTCTCATGACACTTGCACCATCATATGCCTGGGAAATGAGCTTGCTCTTCTTGTCATCAGGGAGAATGGAGCTTAACCTATCCAAAAGTGCTGTGGCGATGGAATCAGCTGTGGCACTCTGGAGAGGAATAAACTCAAAAAACCTCTCTTGCACATAATGGGCTTTATCAATATAGCGGATCACTAGAACCAGCTGACACTGGGTGGAGATGTCCATCGTTTCATCAGCCTGGATAGAGACAAAGTCTGCACTCCTGATCTCCTTGATGATGTGCTCTCTCAAAACTGAGAACATGCAGTCAAGGAGTTCATTCTGTACTGTTTTAGATATTCCCTTAAAAACAGTAGCAGTCTGCAGATGCTCCTGTAGAACAGAATCCAGTGATGCTACAAAATCCACCAATCCTTTAAAAACACCAGGGTTTTCAGAGCTTTCACTTTCATCATGGCCCCGCAGAGCTAGCTCAAATGCACCACAGAACTTGACACAGTCTATTATTTTGTACAATATGTACCTGTTTTTGTCCACCTCCTCATTATGCTTACGGATCCCTAATCTGTAGCCTTCATTAAGCTGCTCACCAATGTTGACTCGACCAAACATGGCTAGTTTCAAAGCTTTTTCAATGTGGACCCTAGTTTGTTCATGCTTTTTTACTTTTTCAGATTAGTGCTTTAAATCAGACACACCTGTCTGAATCCATGCTGGGTCTGATCCTGATGTCTGAAAAAGGAGGCAGGGAAAGCAAAATAAAGCATTAGCTTCAGGGCATGCTGTTAGCCAAGCCTTCTTGCTGATCCAGCTCCTTGAAAATGAGCGGGTGTAATCTCGTCCTCTGTCTTTTGATTGTTACTGGATTTTAATGTCCGGCTGGTCTATGACTCTGAGCTTCTCTTCTGGTGATATCCTGCTAAATGGTGTTGTTTTCAGTGACTTAACGGACTTTTCCTTCTCCACAACTCCTGCCACCGACATCATGGGTCGTCTTGCGCGATGCACGCTGGTGTCACGACCCGAGTGAGTGCACGGCGCGCTGCTGCCTGTCAATTGATGGGGCGTGTCACTCCACTGCCCCCTATCGCGTGATGGTCGGTAATGCTTTGGGGCGCATTTAATTGCGCCCGAACATGCTCTTATCTGTTGTATTGAGGAGGAGTGAATGCGCATGTGTAACTTATAACGAGAGTCAATGGGCAATCGGAGCGCAAATTTTTGCGCCCCAAACCGGAAATACGTCACCAGTCAGTAACTTTAGACAACGTAGAACATTTTTAATCTAATATTTTATTGCAGATTATACATTTTACTCAGTAACTATATAATATTTCCGTGCTCATTAATATATTTTTTATACTTTTCATATTTTTTTCAAAGATCATTTATGTGATTCTTCTCATGGGGGAGGGGACCGGCCGCCACTGCATCCCGCAGTGGGCAGGTGCTTCCCCATTGGTCAGATATGTTTGAGTGACAAGTGTCTACACCAACAACGTCTTTCTGACATGCAAGTCATGGCCGCCAGCAATCCAGGGAGCAGTGGTGGAGTTGTTGTTAAGTACAGAATTAAAATAATTGGTGTCATGTTATTAGCCTACTCTGTTTGATATTTCGATTAAACATAAAGCTTGCTAACTTAGTTCAAGTTGACTAATTTGTGTGATGGTGTTAGATATCTAACGCTGTCATATTGTCAGGCAGGCTAGCTGATAATGTTAGCCGATGGCCCTGCACACTGAATGAATTGTTTATTTCACTTAAGTACAGAGGCTTGCAATGTGCTAGTCAGGGGCGTTGCCAGACACTTTTTATTGGGGCACATGCCCCGGTAAACATGCGCTGTGCCCCCCTGTAAAATTCCAGATGAAATTTCACATTGAGTCTATTTTTCATCACAGACAGTTTATGATCACAGAATGGAGTAATTGACAGCTTCTGTGACAGGTGAAAGCAGGAGAAGATGCAGGTGGACAGTCAAGTCAGAGTGAGGAAGTGGAGGAGAGAGACAGACAAGAGAGAGGGAAAAGACATGAGGGACCATCACTTCATCACACCGAGGGAACAGATTCCATAGAAACAGATATATCTGTTCAGACGCAAGACTATTCAGATTCATAGTGCATTTGTCTGTTTGGCACTAAGATGTGTTTGTTTGTGTGTGTGTGTGTGTGTGTGTGTGTGTGAGCGGATGGGGGGGGGGGGGGGGGGTTATGGGGTGCTGTGCCCCTGTAAAGCTGCAGGCCTATCAACGCCCCTGGTGCTAGTGCTATGTTTCTATGTTTATGATAAGTAACTTCATTAGTGGTCAAACAACAGTCCACAGGCCAACTGTTGCCCGCAGCGCTGCCTGTTGCAGAGCCTGAGTCTATCTTCTCACACAGCACAGTGGATTACTGCGGTCAAGCCAGCCGTGGTTCACGTTTGCTTTGTCAAATCAGCCACACGTTGTTTTCTAGTGCGCGAATCTACTAACATTTACGGTAATCGTAATGAAACCGCTCTGAAGAGCTGCTGGTGACAGTGGGGCAGACTGCAGTCACACAGTCAGACCCGTGAAAATTACAATACTTTTACAGTAATTATTCCCGATAATAAACTGAAGGTATCACGAAGGTATGCATCCGGATTTCAAAGTAAAGGACGACAGAAAAAACCTTAAGGATATTTCACCCAACTCTGACGTGGAATGAAAAGCTTATTTTCCATAAGCAGTCTATGATTCATATTCTGCTGAACTTAGTACTTCCTAGACTCCCACTAAACATTAGACGTCTTATGGACGTGCAGATCATGTCTATTTTGCGTCCGTCAGTCCAAGACCAATTCTGGACCTCTT
The DNA here is from genome assembly GCF_900880675.1 of Sparus aurata. Taxonomy (NCBI): domain Eukaryota; kingdom Metazoa; phylum Chordata; class Actinopteri; order Spariformes; family Sparidae; genus Sparus; species Sparus aurata. The sequence goes on along the minus strand of NC_044193.1, from coordinate 30,906,670 downwards.
CACGACGTGCAAACTAGGTCCACAATTTGGACGTCTAATCATGACCCCACTTGGACGTCAATATGCAGTTGAACATTTGAACGTCGGGCTAGGTCACTTTTTTAGACGTCTAAGACAGGTGCAGGGAATTGACATGATGTAAGTAATTTATTATTATTATTATTATTATTATTGTTATTATCATCATCATAGGAGTAGTACTAGTAGTATGGACATGATTATTTTGTGATTAAACATTATTTTGGAATAAAATTAATGTTTTTGTTTGTTTACATTTTCCTGTTTTTCTTTTCTAAAACAGTGTAATTCTGTTTAATACAAAAATATATATACATACAGTCAACGCCATTTTGATTGGCTGAGGCATTGCGTCATTACAACGTACATCCTAATAGCCACTCCCATTGGCCCAGGTGTTTGAAGCAATTGGCCGCTCGGCTCTGTGCACCGTTGACCTATTCAACAACTTACAGCAGTCCGAAAATCAGCGTCCACTAAATTGCAGGTAAGTTCGGTCAGCTCATAGACCCATAAGTTAATTTTATGTTCATTTATGCATTTAAAGCATTTGCCGTTTTAGCTTTGTTGTGTTAATCTACTTCAAATCTGTTGTCGCTATAATTAGCATTACATCTGCTAACGTTAGCTTTTGAACACAACCAACTTTGTTTACAACAAGCCGGCAAAAAATGAATACATAGAGTGACGCGCTTGAGCCGTGGTCTGTTACCCAACCATCGTCGGCAACAGGAGCCTCCAGTGTTAATGAGCAGGACGGCCATTGTGGTGAGCTGAGAAGCGGGCGTTAGCAGCGGATGTTAACCGCTACCGCTCGTCGAAGTTAGCATAAAGCTACCTCATCACAACGGCCATCATACTTGTTAAGTTACCGGTCAAGGCTTTTTTGTCGGTGACGGCCGTGTATGGACCGTGGCTCCAGCGCTTCACTCAGACTGTCGTTATTTTTCTTTGCGGTGCTGCTGCTGACAGAGACGTGCCTGCACTTGCTAACATCCGGGACAGCTAATGGGGCTAGCAGCACAACAAAACAAAACAAAGCAAAATACTAATATACAGGCGGGAGTAGGGGTAGCTTCAGACACAAGCACGTGGGGGTTCGCAGCCAAATGCATAACAATTTAGTGCAATGGAGTACTGAGTTCAGTATTGTAAAGCTTTAGTTGGGTGTTTCTAAATCAGTCTTATCCTTTTGTCAGGTGGTGTTTGGTCCTCTTTTGAAAGTGGAGTGGGGTTTCCAGCCCTTTGGAAGCCACCTAAACAAGGTACAGATTGTGACTTCATGCTCCTTTGCACACACCCATTCAAATAAATATGTAAGACTAAACTGACTTATACTGCATCTGTGTCTACAGATGGCTATGAAAACGAGAGAATGGCGAAAACACCTAAGAGACATGGATGAACTTCTACGTTATGACAGCGAAGATGGACATCAGAGCATTGACATTAATATCGATGTTGTGGCTGGGAGTTGTAGCAGTGTAGTTGTAACAGCCTGTGACCCCACGCAGTTTAACAAGTGACAGCGTTCCTGAGACATCACATGGTTTTGATTTTGACACTGATGTGGACTGTTTGTCCACTGACTCTGAATATGAACCAAATGAAGATGAAGCCGAAGTGATCAGCAGCCTCGAGACAGTGGACTACAGACAAAGGGAATGTGTGTTTGAAACTTAACCATTTATGTGTGGAAAAAAAGCCAGATTTGTGTTTATTTTCACAAGATTAATCTGGTAAGCCCTTTAATTTTTCTGTGTTCAGTTTGATTTTTACCCCAGTCTTCACACTTAAAAAATAAATAAATAAATAAATGAAAATATATATATGTATATGTGTTTAATTGTTTTATATTTTAATAGTTCTTATGTTTGTACATAGTCACTCAGGACTAACCTTATTTTTGTAGTACAGACCAAAGAGGTGTAATTTTATTTATTGTATTTTACCACTTTGTTTTTTTCAAACTTGATTGAGGGTTATGCTGCCTGCTGTTAAGAAGTAGTAGCCTAGTAACTAGTATTTCTCAACTGAATCCTGGAGATTGGATTGTGATTTATTATTTTTAACAGCATGCCACCTTCTGAAATGGGACTACATTGATGCATAGAAACTAGAAGCAGTACAGTATAAAAACAATGTCTAATATGAGTTCTAATTTGACGTTGAAATGACGTCCACAAAGACCATATTTGGACTAGAAATAGCTCCTGTACGGAGGTACTGTGGATGTCATAAATGGACGTTAAGTGTACGTTGAAAAAAAGACGTCGTCTGGAGTAACAGTCTGCACCTTGAGGTGACCAAAATTAGACGTGCAAAAATGACTTGGAAAAGACGTCGTTTGGACGTCTCTCTGCGCAGGTGGAGTGGACGTCATAAATGGACATAATGTATACGTTGAAAAAAAGACGTCATCTGGAGTAACAGTCTGCACCTTGAGGTGACCAAAATTAGACGTGCAAAAATGACTTGGAAAAGACGTTGTTTGGACGTCTCTCTGCGCAGTGGGCTACTTGCTTGCATAATATGAAGTACTTTTACTGTGTACTGTTGGAGTAATCCTTAAATTTTTAAATATCCTTAATTAAGTTAATTTAAGTTAGTATCCTTACATATTTAAATTTAAACAAATGTACATATTCACAGTAAACACACATAATATGCTAATATTATCTGTCAATATGATGTAAGCGACCTGTATAAAGCATGTAAAGCAGAGGAATTAAGACACAGTTTAACACACAGTCACAGAAGTCCAGGAGCTCCCGCTCTGAACACCGGCAGACCCCACCAGCAACGGCGGAGCAGCGACCATCCAACATCGCTGCCAGCCGGGGGAGAGCAACAACGGAGCCAGGTGGTGAATAACCCCAAGGTTGTGGTGGAGGGAGGACCAGCGGAGCAGCGATGGACAGCCCACAGAACATCGAGTATGTCTGCTTATAAGTTAGCGTTGTTATGCTAACAGCTGATTGGTGAGGCTAACAGCTGATCGGTGAGGCTAACAGCTGAGCGGTGAGGCTAACAGCTGATCAGCGGAGAGAGTGAGTCCATGCAGCCAGTTCTTCAGGTGTGCAGGCTTCGAAGGTAGTAGCACAGCCTCAGAGCTTGTAAAGAATCAACAACATCAACATCAACAATTTATGCTGTGAAATTGACAAAGAGAATGTAATATATTTACAGAAGCTCTCTGAAAATGTGAAATTGAACTACATAAACCTGAGAAGAGGTAAAAAGATATGCATTGTGCTTATGTGACTGTTATGAGACATTATGTTAAACAAATCATACAGAGAGGCAATCTGGAAAGTAAACAAGACAAACTGTGTCCTCATTCCCCTGCTTTACCTGCTTATATCGGTCACATAATTGTTACTGTGATCTCCCAGCCCTGGGATCTTTTTGTGCTCCATCTTCTTGATGTTACTGTCAGCTAGGATTAGCAAATCTATCTCAACTCTTCTCTTCTGCTCCTAGTCAACCACAGTCAATGTCTGCTGGCAGATGGTCAGCTGAATTCTCAAGTTTTATCCATGGCCATATATGCTTGGGGTGTTATGACTGTAAAAAAACCTACTCATATAAAATAAAATAAAAAAAATAAAAAATAAAAATAAAAACAATTTCCCAGTCTGGGATCATTAAAGTATTTCTATCTATCTATCTATCTATCTATCTATCTATCTATCTATCTATCTATCTATCTATCTATCTATCTATCTATCTATCATGAATCCAAGTTTCAGGATTACACAGTGTTGGAGGAAATACTCTGATCTTTTACTTAACAAAAAGGGCGAACTATCCTTATTATCCTTGTACTATGTTAAGGATTTTGACACAGGATTACTCAAACAGTACACAGTAAAAGTACTTCATATAATGCATGCAAGTAGACTAGGAAGTACTAAGTTCAGCAGTATATGAATCATAGACTAATTACGGAAAATAAGCTTTTCATTCCACGTCAAAGTTGGGTGAAATATCCTTAAGTTTTTTCTGTCTTCCTTTACTTTGAAATCCAGACGCATACCTTTGTGATACCTTCAGTTTATTACCGGGAATAATTGCTGTAAAAGTATCGTAATTTTCACGGGTCTGACTGTGTGACTGCAGTCTGCCCCACTGTCACTAGCAGCTCTTCAGAGCGGTTTCATTACGATTACCGTAAATGTTAGTAGAGTCGCGCACTAGAAAACAACGTGCGGCTGATTTGACCAAGCAAACGCGAACCACGGCTGGCTTGACCGCAGTGCGCTGCGGGCAACAGTTGGCCTGTGGACTGTTGTTTGACCACTAATGACGTTACTTATTATAACGTAACATAGCACTAGCACATAGCAAGCCTCTGTACTTAAGTGAAATAAACAATTCATTCAGTGTGCAGGGCCATCGTCTAACGTTATCAGCTAGCCTGCCTGACAATATCACAAATTAGTCAAAGTGAACTAGCAAGCTTTATGTTTAATCGAAATATCAAACAGAGTAGGCTAATAACATGACAACAATCATTTAATATTGTACTTAACAATAACTGCACCACTGCTCCCTGGCTTGCTGGCGGCCATGACTTGCTTGTCAGAAAGACGTCGTTGGTGTAGAGTCTTGTCACACCCCCTCCACTGAACTCACTCATAAACCAACGCAGCACTGTTCAGATTACTAGAAGGACCACACGTGGTGATTTATCAATTCCACAAAAGAAAGTACATTTGGCCAGTTATCATTCTCTGTTAAAGCTAGGGTCTGTAGCTGTTCAGAAACACATTTTGTTATACTGGGTGAAATGATCCTGCTATCCTGAGAGTAGTCAATACATTATGGAGTCAGAAAAAGGAACGAAAATAATCGGACCTCTGTGGCAGCTGTAGGACTGAGAAAAATCTGACCAATCGGTCAGATGCACGGACTGGTCAGATGCCTTCATGTCTCGTCTCGTCCTCTGTCCCTTCCTCCTCCCCGCGCACACACGTTACGTTTCACTGATGCCGGAAATATTCAGCACACTCCTCTGCAGAAATGCCGAGTTGCAGGAGAAGACGTTCATTTGGTTACAATGGCAGAGAAAATGCAGCCAGCGTTACTTCCCAGCCAACACGTCCAAGTGGGGCCCACATGAGATTTACTTGGGTTACATGGGCTTTAACTGGGCATGGGCTCAGAGTGGGCTTTGAATTGGGTTAGTGTTGGGCCCCACATGGGCATCCCAGAAGAATATACATGGGCGAGAGATGGGCATCCCAGTTGGCCAGCACATATGGGAACTAGATGGGTCCCAACTGGGCCAAAAATTTAATTGTTATAATATTGTAATATTATTGACACTTACGGTGTCATCAAAATGTTTTGATATTTCAGCCACTATGATGTGAGGTAAAATCTGGGCCAAAAATGTAATTGTTATGATATTGTTATATTATTGACACTTAAGGTGTCATCAAAATGTTTTGGTATTTTAGCCACTATAATGTCAGGTAAAAAGAAGAAAAAAAGAAAAACAGGAATAAACTCAACCACAGCCACAGATATCCTATCTGCTCTTTTAGCCAATGTATTTTTTTTTTTCAAAACTGTGCGCGTGTGTGGCGGGGGTTGTCATGGAGATGAGAAGTAATCTTGCTACACTAGTTCATTCTGGAGTTGCCTCAGGATCACCAGTTTGAAGAAGACAAGTTTTGATTTGGGCCAAACAGTGTCGAAGGTAAGTCCTGACTAACAAACAACACCATAGAACTGAAAAAAGCACTGTGTAAACCTAAAAGTTTATTCAACTATTTTTTCCCTTTATCAACGTTCTTGCTAGCTAACAGATGTTTAGCCAAGTGGTTAAACGTCTGTTAGCTAGCAAGAACGTAAGCTAGCAAGAACGTTAATGAGTTTAACATGTAATGGCCTAATTTGCCAAGTGTAGACTCACTAATTATGTTAGAACTATGCAACTGTCAGACACTCGTATCGTTTTTTACGGAGGTTTTTTTTATCCAAATATAGGTTTAACCGTTACATTCATTTTCACGTAGTCACGAAGAAGTACTACATTACCCATAATCCCAATGTCTACCAGCGGGGTCTGTGATTGGCTAAACTCTGTGTTACCCGCGAACGGTGTTTCCGTTTCCGCTAGGACGCTCGCAACTTGGCAATCCGTGATCATAGAAATATGTCTATGTCCGTGATCATCAGGAAAACAAGCAAATGGGTCCGTTTCTCCGTCTTGAAACCATTTTGCAAAATGAATTACCATTTGAATGAAGGCGCAGACACAAAATCCGTGTACCCTTCGTTCTTTGTTTTTTCCGTTTCAAAACCAAATTAAAATAACAGAAAAACAACTTCGTTTTTCTGTTTTTTTGTTTTAAAACCAGAACGGAAAAACAGAATAACACAAAGTCACACATGTTGTAGCTGTTATTCTGTTTTAAAACCAAAACAGAATAACGTGAAAATTAAGTTTTTTGATTTTTACTGTTTTGTTATTGTGATATTTGGAAAATCCGGATTTAGGAGCGCTGCCGCTCCTAAAGAGACGTGACGGTAGACGTCATGATGATAACGTCAGGGTGTTTCCCCTGCGGTTATTTATCAAAATATACACCTGCACCCGGCGTTTAAAGGGACCCTGCGGTTAATTGAAACCCGGCTATTATTTGGTAATATATGGTACATTTACACCCCGCTCTGTAAGCCGGAGCGGCGGCGGCCATACGCATCCGCGGCCATGCGCATCCGCGATTCATTTACAGCCTGGAGGCGGAGTGGTGTGTGTCTCCTCTCTGCTCTGACTGCAGGCTGGACTGCTGCACGAGGCTTCTGAGAGACTGACCGCCTGTGAGTGCATTTGGACGGGGGAGGGACTCACGGCAGCACCCGCTGCTCGTTGAGCACAGTAACTTCAGAGTGATACGTGCTTTCAAGTCAGAGTCTCCAAACACCAAAAAAGTCTCCAATAACACCAGTAAAAGTCGCTAGATTTGTCGGTAGTCGCTTTTGACAAAAAAAAAAGTCGCCAGAAGGATGATTTGTTTGTGTGTTATAATAGTCCAACCTAGGGCTGGGCTATATGGCCTCAAATCAATATCACGATATATTGAGCAACTCGCCTTGATAACGATAAATGAACGATAAGTAAACTAAAAATCAAGATTTCTGCATATTAATATTCATATAAAATAGAGGAAGCACTAAAGTACAATAAGCATAGCTGTGTCTCATTCATCCAGTTTACTAATACAATCTGCTGCTGGAGTCACTGGGTCACATGTCATGGAAAATATTGAAAGAACTGCAATTATTTTGTATTAATATATTTGTGCTAAGTAATTTGATGACAGTCACTAAATCAGTTTCCAGCGATTCAATGCCATGTTCTGGGAGGTGAGCTAGCCGTCCTCCTGCTGCTCACACTGGGTGAACCTCAGTAAAGTCGCGGCTGGACCCGAGTAGAGCTTATAATCAAGCCCGTGCACGTTGTGTCCGAGCCCGGCCCGACACATTGAATGTAATTATGAGCTCGAGACCGATTTAAACCCGACAACTGTTTAATACGTGGGCTGTTATAACTGACGTTCTCGACTACAATTGCGAGTTGTTTGAACTACAGAAATCTTAATGAATAATGCAACAAGTGCCGCACTTAATGCACTCGACAAAGCCGACAAATGTTGTTATCACGGCCCACGACTTGTTTAAAATCCGTCCACAACTCCGACTTTCCTCCAAACTTGCTCAAAGTTAATTCTACTGTTTTTATTTTTTTCTTTACATCTTCATGCTCCATGTTGCACTTAAGCTACACAATCAGTGATGCCGGTAACGCGTTACTAGTTTTGTCATTTTCCTTAGTAAAAAATATATATTTTGTCCTCATGCTGGAAAACGTGACTTCTCGCGTACGTGACGCGAGAAGTCACGTTTTCCAGCATGAGGACACTCACGTGACAGACCACGCAGACACACAAATGCAAACAACAATGGAGGGAGGAGAGAGATGCGCGTTTTCTAGCTGGAAATACAGTCATTATTTTGAGTGAATAAAAAACAAAACACAAATGTTTGATCAATGGACCGGCCTGCCAAACAGTGGCCTGTTGCAGCCTTTGTACGCAGCATCATTACACAAACTGTCCGCAACTCACAGCGAGAGTGGGTTCACTTGATTACTAACCTGGCATAGCTGGTGTTGCATCAGCGGGCGGAGTTTGCCATCAAATTGATGTAAAATAAGCACATCAGTATATGCCGGGGTAGATTAATCAAGTGGACCTAACATGTCCCCTGTCCCTAGAGGATGTTATGCCTATGACACCGAATATACCGACATGGCCAAAATGACGTCGGTTATCGTCGTAAATTTCGGTATAGGTAAATTTTCGGTTTATCGCCCAGGCCTAGTCCAACCACTTGCATTTCGACATGGGGGGAATTTTCGTGTTTTTGTTTTATTTTTTAAATCTTTTTTCCGTATTTTTTTTTTTCATGGAGCACAATCTTCGCTGTAGAAGTACTATTTCAGACGCCGATCTGGAAACGGCTGTGATTACTTCTAAACAGGGTAGGCTATGTGTGTATGTAGCCTATAGGCATATACTGATAAAATATTGATTGACATTCTGCTCCGGAACATTAGCTCGTCTGGTCCGCCCCCGTCTCAGCAGAGAAAGAAGGAGAGACGGAGCACCTCCAACATTTTAAGTGCGCCCTTATTAAAGACTTTATGGCCATAAAGTGAAATGCAAGTGGTTGGACTATTATAACACACAAACAAATCATCCTTCTGTCGACTTTTTTTTGTCAAAAGCGACTACCGACAAATAGCGACTTTTACTGGCGTTATTGGAGACGTTTGTGGTGTTTGGAGACTCTGACTTGAAAGCACGTATCACTCTGCAGTTACTGTGCTCAACGAGCAGCGGGTGCTGCCGTGAGTCCCTCCCCCGTTAAAAAGCACTCACAGGAGGTCAGTCTCTCAGTAGCCTCGTGCAGCAGTCCCAGCCTGCATTAAGAGCAGAGAGGAGACACACAGCACTCCGCCTCCAGACTGCAAATGAATCGCGGATGCGCATGGCCGCCGCCACTCCGGCGTACAGAGCGAGGTGTAAATGCACCATATATTACCAAATAATAGCCGGGTTTCAATTAACCGCAGGATCCCTTTTAACGCCGGGTGCAGGTGTATATTTTGATAAATAACCGCAGGGGAAACACCCCGATCTCATCATCATGACGTCTACCGTCAAGTCTCTTTAGGAGCAGCAGCGCAGCTTTCTGTGTGAATTACATGAATTACAATTACTGCGCTGCCGCTCCTAAATCCGAATTTTCCAAATATCACAATAACAAAACAGTAAAAATCAAAAAAATCCGTGTACCCTTCGTTCTTTGGTTTTTCCGTTTCAAAACCAAATTAAAATAACAGAAAAACAACTTTGTTTTTCTGTTATCTTGTTTTAAAACCAGAACGGAAAAACGGAAAAACAGAATAACACAAAATCACACATTTTGTAGCTGTTATTCTGTTTTAAAACAAAAACAGAATAACGTGAAAATTAACTTTTTTGATTTTTACTGTTTTGTTATTGTGATATTTGGAAAATTCGGATTTAGGAGCGGCAGCGCAGTAATTGTAATTCATGTAATTCACACAGAAAGCTGCGCTGCCGCTCCTAAAGAGACGTGACGGTAGACCTCATGATGATGAGATCGGGGTGTTTCCCCTGCGGTTATTTATCAAAATATACACCTGCACCCGGCGTTTAAAGGGACCCTGCGGTTAATTGAAACCCGGCTATTATTTGGTAATAAATGGTACATTTACACCCCGCTTTGTACGCCGGAGCACATCCGCGATTCATTTACAGCCTGGAGGCGGAGTGCTGTGTGTCTCCTCTCTGCTCTGACTGGACTGCTGCACGAGGCTTCTGAGAGACTGACCGCCTGTGAGTGCTTTTGGACGGGGGAGGGACTCACGGCAGCACCCGCTGCTCGTTGAGCACAGCACCTGCAGAGTGATACGTGCTTCCAAGTCAGAGTCTCCAAACACCAAAAAAGTCTCCAATAACACCAGTGAAAGTCGCTAGATTTTTTGGTAGTCGCTTTTGACAAAAAAAGTCGCCAGAAGGATGATTTGTTTGTGGGTTATAATAGTCCCAACCACTTGCATTTCGACATGGGGGGAATTTTAGTGATTTTATTAAAAAAAAATTTTATAATCTTTTTTCCGATTTTTTATTTTTCATGGAGCACAACCTTCGCTGCAGAAGTAGCCTATGTTTCAGACGCCGATCTGGAAACGGCTGTGATTACTTCTATAAACAGGGTAGGCTATGTGTGTATGTAGCCTATAGGCATATACTGATAAAATATTGATTGACATTCTGCTCCGGAACATTAACTAGTCCGGTCCGCCCCCGTCTCAGGAGAGAAAGAAGGAGAGACGGAGCAGCTCCAACAATTTAAGTGCGCCCTTACTTTATGGCCATAAAGTCTGTAATAAGGGTGCACTTAAAATGTTGGAGCGGCTGGCTTGACTACGCGGAATTTTAACCAAATTCCACAACCTGTTGTAACCTACACACACGGAGCGGATCCAGTGGAAATTAGGGGTCACCCTCTCCAGAAGTGAAGTCCATATTAGGAAATGTGCGTCACGCACCGAAGGTGGACGTGATCTCTCTCATAATGAGCTGCCAATGAACACAATAGGTCTGTCTGAGCCTCTAAAACACCTTTTTATGTGATAGTCAGCATCAGAAGGAATCTAATAATGGACTAATGCAGTGGTTCTCAACCGGTGGGGCGGACACTCTCCCGGGGGGGCGCGAGTAGGCTACAGGATGGGAGGGAAAAAAAAAAAATTCGGAAAAAAGATTAAAAAATAAAAAATAAAATCACGAAAATTCCCCCCATGTCGAAATGCAAGTGGTTGGACTATTATAACACACAAACAAATCATCCTTCTGGCGACTTTTTTGCCAAAAGCGACTACCGACAAATAGCGACTTTTACTGGTGTTATTGGAGACTTTTGTGGTGTTTGGAGACTCTGACTTGAAAGCACGTATCACTCTGCAGTTACTGTGCTCAACGAGCAGCAGGGGCTGCCGTGAGTCCCTCCCCCGTCCAAAAGCACTCACAGGCGGTCAGTCTCTCAGTAGCCTCGCGCAGCAGTCCAGCCTGCAGTCAGTGCAAATGAATCGCGGATGCGCATGGCCGCCGCCGCCGCTCCGGCGTACAGAGCGGGGTGTAAATACCATTTATTACCAAATAATAGCCGGGTTTCAATAAACCGCAGGGTCCCTTTAAACGCCGGGTGCAGGTGTATATTTTGATAAATAACCCCGAAACACCCCGATCTCATCATCATGACGTCTACCGTCACGTCTGTTTAGGAGCGGCAGCGCAGCTTTCTGTGTGAATTACATGAATTACAATTGCTGCGCTGCCGCTCCTAAATCCGAATTTTCCAAATATCACTATAACAAAACAGTAAAAATCAAAAAAGTTAATTTTCACGTTATTCTGTTTTTGTTTTAAAACAGAATAACAGCTACAAAATGTGTGATTTTGTGTTATTCTGTTTTTCCGTTTTTCCGTTCTGGTTTTAAAACAAAATAACAGAAAAACAAAGTTGTTTTTCTGTTATTTTAATTTGGTTCTGAAACGGAAAAACCAAAGAACAAAGGGTCGACGGATTAAAAAAAGTTAATTTTCACGTTATTCTGTTTTTGTTTTAAAACAGAATAACAGCTACAAAATGTGTGATTTTGTGTTATTCTGTTTTTCAGTTTTTCCGTTCTGGTTTTAAAACAAAATAACTAGGGCTGCAGCTATCGATTCTTTTTGTAATCGATTAATCTAGCACTTTATCGATCGATTAATCGAGTAATCGAATAATTATTTTTTTTGCGTTTTTAAACAACCAAAACAAATAATGCATAACGAAAATGATGTGGCTGTAAAATGATCAAGCATTTCTCAAAAAAACTGAGGTATTCATTCCAACTCCAACATTTGGCTCCAAAACTAAGCCCATTTATTAAGTGCCAGTGCCAATAATTAAACAACAGTACAGTTAAATCAACTTACTGTTAAACATGTATAACATGTAAAACTGTGAATACAAACTTAAATAGTAAAGGCCATTTGGCCTTGGTTTTGTTTTCTTCATACAACATTACAAAAAAAGGATTGCACCTTCTGCAAATTACCCACCTGAGAACAAAGAATGAATATAAAATATCTAGCCAAACAGGTACACAATGTGTACAATTTATAAAAAAAATAAATGTAAATAAAACAATTATAAATAAATAAAATAAATAAATTATAAATAAGACTTTTTCAGTCTTCAGTCCCCAAATCCATGATAATCACACTAATCTGCCAATCACAAGGAGGCAAATACACTGTGTGGGAAGACTAGGGTCCTACCTACTCCACATTATACGTGTCCTCCTGGAACCAAAATTTATCCTGAACTGTCAGGAATCATTTCAAAGTGACACAGACACATTGGATTAGCCGGTGGAGGCGGTGTAATGCACTCAAACAGAGTTTATAATCACAAAACAGCCAATGTAGCACGTAATTCATGATCATGTCTGTATAAAGTGATGTTTATTTTTGCTCTTCTTCGGCGGCTGTTTCAGTGAGTTTTGGGCGCAGAGTGATGAGACGTATACCGTTGAAATTTGTCCCAGCTTTCATATGACATGCTGTATGTAGCATTAGCATGAAGTAGCGTAATCGCTAACGCCGATTTTTCGGACATGCGCCATTAGCGTGTTTTTTCTACGTGCTCCTTTAGTTGCTTGGTGTCGGAATTGAGTTTCGATTAGGTGAAAATGATTATCATGAGCGTTTAGCCGAGCTTCTTCCTGTTAAGTTGGTGTGCTGCATTAATATGTTGCTACATGGTTAGCATGCTCGCATGTATAATGCAACATGCGCAGCTCAGGTTGAAGAGGTTAAAAACATCAAAGCTAAACATCATATCTAGTCAAACCGCATCACGACATCACTACAAATACAGAGCTAAATTGTGCCAGCCAGCTAAATTCAAAATGTATGACGCGCTGGTGTGCTTCCTGAACAACGGTCCGTGTGGAACAATCAGATCCCTGCGCGTATAGTGCGCGTCATAGGAATTTAACGATGCTTCGAGGCAGAGTTTTTGCCTCGAGGAATTTTTATAATCGAGTTAATCGAGTTACTCGATGAGTCGTTTCAGCCCTAAAAATAACAGAAAAACAAAGTTGTTTTTCTGTTATTTTAATTTGGTTCTGAAACAGAAAAACCAAAGAACGAAGGGTACACGGATTTACGTGGTTGCTGTCTCTCATTTTTTCATTTTCAGTTTTTCCGTTATGGTTTCAAGACGGAGAAACAGACCCATTTGCTTGTTTTACTGATTTTGTTTTTTAAACAGGATAATGAAAGAATGAACCATCCCCGGATTATGCAGTTTTATTGTATTTATTTATGTATTTTGTGTATATTGTTTATTATTTATTCATTTAGTTTATCTTATCACAATTTTAAATTTTTCAACATAACTTTTTAATGCCATCTTCTATTCTAGTTAATTATACAAAATATTAAGCTGATCCTTATATTAAATATAGAATCAGGTGTTGAATAAATAGAAAATAAAGAAATATATAAAATCAGATGGCAGTCCACTCCCACACCACTGAGCATCAGCCTCTGTGTTGTGCAGAGTGCATGGGATAGAGAGGGCCAGTCGGATATTCATCCGGCTTATTAGTAGGTGCAGACCTATGCCATATACCATGACAGAGAAATGACAAACATTATTTTTAGATATTTATTTCACCATATGTAACATCTAAATAATACACTTTGTGATTAATGCTCCACCTCTCCCTCTCCCTGCTTTTTCTGGATGTCACTTACAGGGAGTTTGAAAAGAAATTCCCTCACCAAAGACATAACAAGAAAGGATGCGGAAAAGGCAGTGTCAAAATGGCTGATTGGTGCCAGGGACAGGGGAGGAAACCGTGCCATGAGAGCACATGGAGGAGAGCAAAACCTGTAAGTCACAAAATATGCGAGATATAAATGACAGAGACCGTGCTCAGTGTTTTTTCTACACTCTACTTTTAATTTTTTATAGTTTTTGCTGTATTCATAATCACCGTGTGAATTTTGGCATCAAAACAAATACGGCAATTAAAGGTTTAAAAATATAAAAATTCAAATATATTTCATATTTATAGTTGGGAATGATGTTTGCGACAAGAATGATCTGTTATTTTGCCATTTTGGGTTTAAATTTCATGACAATTTAACTGTGATAGATTCATATCGCTACAGTATATAGGCTGTATAGAGTCTATGAAAGTCTTAAATTCAATTTGGAGCACCCTTGAGATACTTCATAGATCACAGTAATCAGCTATCTCAAAGCACTATTAAATGAGGTAAGGTCCGTCTTCATCCTTTTTTTTCTTTTCAAAGGGCTGTTGGAACAGGGAGGACACAGGAGTAGAAGACCATCATCATTACATAGCACACATACACACATTACACTGTTTTTTCTATATTTGTTGTTGAATAAACTGTTTTCCTTAGCAATGTGTTTGGCCTCTCTTTAGTCTTCTAATCATTGTTTTACTCTTCAGTTAGACTTCCTAATGTATCATCACCCCTATTCAATACCAATGTCATTACCAACGCTACTGTATTGAAAAGAAGCATCAACTGTCTGTTCATTGAATATATAGAAACATTTTAGTTTAACTTTTACACACCTTTCTTTACTAAATTAAATGTTATGTTATTGTTACACCCCTGAAACAGGGGAGAAATAATCACTACAGTGATAGAGTGTATTTTCCTCAGCTCACTGTTTACTGCAATCTTTTGTACATAAGCACAAATACAAAAATATAAACATGTTCAACATAATAATGTACATTCTGTCTGAATAACAGTATTACAGTAGATTATAGTATCCTTCAGAAACAGACATCTCACTTGGAAGCACAAAATATTCTTACAGTCCACCAAACTAACTTGCAGTCACTTTAGTTTCATTTAAGAGTGCATAACATACTGCAAATTCAACATGAAGGGAACACAACGCTAGACGTGAACAATGTGCGGTGCACAATGGCGGCGGCGCAGCGGCTCGGCACAGCTACCAGAGTTTCTAGCTAGCAAACACATTTTACTCCTCTCGGCAAAACAAAACTTAAACATAGTCAAAAATTCATCATAACACTTTCTCAATGCTCTTAACATATTAACCACCGGTTACATACACATTTGTGTTGTTAAATGTAACAATATACCTGAAACAGGGGAGAAATAATCACTACAGTGATAGAGCGTCTTTTCCTCAGCTCATTGTTTACTGCAATGAGGAAGAATACCGCGAATCCCCCAGATATGTGGGTGGAGCCAAAAGCAATCGATCTCAGAGTCTTAGATCAAGATCACTCTATGGATCACAGATCAAAACTACTTATGCTTAAATTTGAGAATACAAAATGAATGTAAACAATATCAAGTAAACACTCTTATAGCGTTTTAACCCATTTTCAACTCTTATGAATAATCTTCTTTACCTCAACACAGATTTTAATATTATAACAGACCATGAATTTATGTCCTTTTAATCTGTAACAATGTATAAGTGTATTAGCTTTTCAACCTGTCACACTCTCTCCTACCAAACAAATGTCGTCCCGACATTAAACCAATTCAACAACTTGTCTTCTTTAACAGTCTTTATGAACTCGACGCTGGAGATCCTCTTTGGTAAGCTGATGCTTGAACAAAAGGTCAGGGGTCACAGTTCAACTTGTCAACAACCCATATTCACAGTCCATATCTGTTGACTGGCTACTGTATAAACAGTCCATAATCTGTCTCTGCACATATTTCGGTCTACAGTCCATCAGCATCAATGACCTGTATGAGCACTCTGCAGGTCGCTCGTTACAACAGGCTGTGAAAACAGTCTTTTAATTGTTCATGGACACAGGCTGTGTCAACGGTCTATAAGCAGTCCATGGTTCTAATTCAGCATGTCAAATCTGCAGACTCATGCTTGCTGGAAACCATACATACAGGGTGGCTGGAGGTAGTATGGCTGTAGAGGTGGCAACCATGGGACCAGTCCTGGTACAGGGTAAGCAGGTAACAGCTGCGGTGGAGACTGGATGCTGTAACAGGAAGGGATACCAAGCTGATCATAGGTCATGCCCCTAAAATGACAAAATTCCCACCCTGACTGCATGCATTCCCACAAGTAATCTACAGTTACTCTATGTAAGCTGAGTCCAAGTTGTCTCTAAGAGAGTCTCTAGAGTGTGAAATATTGCACATTGCCTCAGCCTGCAATAAAACGGTGGTCAATTCATGATACTTTCTCATCTCCTAATTTTTATACTTAATAATACATTGTCAATGTTGTGTAAGAAGAATCACTAATTAAATATATGAAAGTTACACAAGACAACAATATAGATGAATTTATGGATTTGACACTGTGATCGGTGATCGGCAATATTGGGATCGGCAGATACTGCTTTTGGTGATCGGTGATCAGCCCCAAAAATCCTGATCGTGCATCTCTAGTCTGTAGTCTCACCTGGACGTTGGCTTCGTTGTCTGAAGTGTTAACGTTCAGCTACAACGTTCACTTGTGGTATGGCTTTTAGCGCCGTGTAGTACTTATCATCAGCAACCATCAATGTGTAGAAAAGTCTCCGACCTTCCGCGCCCAGACAATGTATAAGCAGTGCGAGCTTTCTTGCATCTGGCAGATCCGACTCAGACGTGGCCAGCAGGTAATTCTTGAAGTTCCATGTCCCTGCTTTAAGCGGTATCGGCGGTTGTCCGACGTTTTGTAGAAAAGGTGGAGGCTGGCTCAGGTTCAGGGCCGCCATCCTCGTCGTCAATATGTTGTGTCGCTGAATAAGACAACTTTGTATGTCTTCAACTTCACTTTAGTAACAAACAGCGTTGTCGCCACAACGTAGTTGCATGTCTCTAGCATATTCTTCTTCTACGCTAGAATCCTTGCCTTCTTCTGTTGTTACTCAAGTTACTACAACTCCTGTACTCATACTACCACCTAGTGTTCAGGCTGAAACATTGCAACGTCACAGTTTTGCAATGAGAAGATGCTTTTCATTTATTCTTTTGTGCCATTTGAGTTACTCATTTTGTGTTTTTAGACACTGCAATGGGTAACGGTGCCATTAAGGTGTGGTATATTTCATGTTTGCTTGAGAAATTGTACTTATGTGTATAAAATTGTAATTCATTGATGTAAAAGAGTATAATATTGAAAAGGTGGATTGAAATAGCTAAAAATTGATGATATAAGACAAATAGAGGTTAAAAAAGATGCATAAATTGTGTGTCTGTTAAAAATAATAGTTTATTGTAATTCATGAATAATTGGTTACATTTATGGTTAAAACTAATTCATAATAATTCATTTTAGTGTGTGTATATGTATTTTCTTGATGCTTGGTAATACATTTCATGCCTAGAACTGAGAATGTTGAGATCTCATACAGAATCAGATAAAGATCCTTACAACTTTGCACTTTCTGTGTAGGTTGTTTTTTCCATTTGCTAGTCTGATCATCTGTCAGAGAAATAGAGCTTGAAGACTCCAGATCATCTGAATCACACATTCTGAGAACAGATAGGACACATACTCTTCACCTACCCAGGTAGCAGAGATTGAGGATGAAGTAACTGAACTGACATTGATACCGAACACACACACACCTTGGGATTCCCTTTTTCAAAACTGAACTTCATAGAGTCGGAGAGCTCGACTCTAATGGACTCTTATTTTATTTTTATTTTTGTATTTTATTTTGTGGCGCCTTATTTTTGTAAATGAAAGCACAGCTAAGCTGTTGTTATTATTTGCTGTTAAAGTTATATTAAAGTGTCACCTGTTCAAACTAACCAACACCCACTCCTTTTTGTGAGTAACTCCCTGGTGCAACTCCTATCGGACCTAGAGTGATGTGATGTCTCCTGAACCTGAACACCAGGCTTTGCAACAATAATAATCACATCACATTCATGCAGGCGGAGTTGTATATACTACACACACACACACACACACACACACAGCAGGTCAATATATATATAGGCTATTAGTAACACACAGGTATGAGATGTGTGAAAGATAACTCCTAGCATTACTCTCTCTCTGTCTGTGTTTGTGTTTGTGTTTGTGTGTGTTGACACGCCTTTTTGCCCCAGTAAATAAAACAAATGAAAGAAACATATCAAGGTATTTAAAGAGCTGAGGAGCAGGAAGAGGGAGAGCCAGAGGAGTTGGTGAAGGTTGGAGAGAAGGCAGGAGATGAAAGTGAGGGCACTTACACAGAGAGGGACATTCCAGAGGGTGAGGAGGAAGAAGAGGGTGAGGAGGAAGAAAACGTAAAGAGACACAGAGAAGAACAGCAAGTTGATCCATGTAGATCAAGTACTGCACCATTAGGTTTGTTATGTAGGGAAGGTGTTTTCGTACATGCCATGTGCAAAGCAGTGTCATTACAATTCATTGTACAGTGTGTCCATAAAATGAAACCTTCTGCCATCATTTATTTTTTGCGTCACTGATATGTGATTCTTATGTTTAAAAAATAAACAAATTCTTTGCCTACATTTTAAAATACATGCATACATAAGTAATGGTCCTACTGTATTTAATTTATCATTTTTGATTGCACTACCTCATTGTTTCAATCGATGCACTCTTTATGTACAAAATAAACTTTTGTATAATTTTAATGTGGAGCAAAATTAAAGTATTTCATGTTTAAATATCATTTGTTTTTGTTTTAAATATTCCCCTCTGATTAAACACTGGCCCATCCATTAAGTCCGCCACTGGTGGGTCATTTTTGATTTCTGTGGACATAAACAAAATGTTAAGACAACAGGAGGGTTGGACAAGCACTGACTGTAGCCCCTGCTTTGGGCTTGCCAGACCCACAACAATCTTTTAGATAGAATGTGTGTGAAAAAGATGGGTTTATGTCATCCGTGTTGCTGCAGAAACATGGGTCATCATGTAGCTTATTTTTCACCAAGTGGGATTCTGTAGCAGTAGGATTGCCGTTCTGTTTGAAATCTGTGGCTGCAGCATCAGTAGCGGTGATAGCATCAAAAGGGTTGGTTGGATAGGAATAAGGAAATCTTTTAGTTACTCGTGCAGTGTCATTGATCCTTTTTGAGCAGAGAGTGAGTCACCTGGCTCTGGCAACAATGGTACATTACCATAATGTATTGCTCTAACTTCCTAATGTTAAGATAACTCACTGACGCACTGTATTAAACCCTGTACCTTGTTTGCCTACAGAAAGCAGATGATGAACCACACGACTGTTTGGCTGCAATTGCAAAAATATGTTCTCCAAGAACTGATTTAACTACAACACCCTTAACAATTGCTGATTTGATTCTTTATGTTGATGGTTCTAGCAGGAAAGACCTGAATCACATGTTGGGTAGGCTATTGTTACAGACCATGACATTTTAGAATCTAAGACATCTGTCTATGCAAGCAGCAGAATTGTTTGCATTTATCAATTCCTGCATTTTGGGAGCAGTTAAAAAGATTACCGTCTACACTGATGTCAACATCTGCACTCCGCTGTTGTGTGACTCTTGCTTGCAAAGCAATCAACAACTTCTAGAAAACAAATATGTGTGGGATTTGGTGTTTGACCAGTGCTCATCTTATCATTCTCATCAATCTATTTCAAAGTGCAAAAAGATGCTCCTTAAAAATGCAAACTTCCCATAAGTGAGTTTTGATGCAAAACGAATTAAAGAAACACTGAAACCATGCTTGCCATGATAGTTATCCAACTTCAAACACTCTAAGGTTGGAAACTTACTTGAAAAATCTTGTTCCAGTGAGATACAGTTGATTCTGTATCAGAGTGACAAAAGATGTTCTCTCACTGAGAACAGCTTGAAAATTGCCATAAGTGAGTTTTAACCAGAAACTAATTAAAACACAACTGAAGTCATGTTTGCCATAATATTTATCCAAATTCATAGATTCTAAGGTTGATGACTCTTTTTTCAGTGAAATACAGGTCAGATTGCCAAAAGACACTTCTCTCACAGGTTTAAAATCAGCACAAGTGATTTATGGCAGAAAATGATTTAAACTACAACTGAAACAACGTCTCCCATGTTATTTATCCAAATTCATACATTCTGAGGTGGTCAAACTTAGTAACGTACAAACCTTTTTTCAGTGAGATACTTAGAGTCCTGCTTTTTCCAGAATTGTTCTCTTTTTTCATCAGCTGTCCCAGGAAAATATTAATCTCTCCCGGGACACAATTTGTGCCGATTTTGGGGGGAAAATGTAAAACCAGACGAGGAAGTAGATGGAGCAAATACATGTAAGACACTAGCGCAAAAAAAAACAAACGATACACTATTTACAATCCTGACTGGGAAAAATTTTGGGAGTTTGAATGGGTAAGGCCGATCCAGGGGGAGAAATTTTCTGCCACATGCGTTTTGTGTCCTGTGAAAATCCCTAAAATCACAATGAAAATCCATGCAAAAACAAAACAGCATCATGGTGTCGTATCAAACAAATAAAAACATGCAGCCATCGCCACTTTCATGCAATCAGCATCGTGTGGGTGTGCTCGCGAACACACACATGTTACCAAGCATTTAGCAAGAGTTCATGAGTTCAAAGTAATTCAGATCAGATTGCAAAACATACATTTTTCCAGTTGTGTTAATACAACAAATTGGTTGTTATTCTCTTTATGAATAAAAGTGTTAACACATGATTAAATTACTGTGTTTCTGTCCTCATGTTGAGTGGTCAGTCTGAACTGGTAAATTCACATAAGTGAGTTTTAACCAAAACCAAATTAAAACACATCTAGAACCATGTTTTCCATAATACTTATCCAAATTCATACATTTTAAGAAGGGAAACTAACTTGTGTGAGAGAAATGTTTGATATAGTGTGCTTGCATATGAAATGTAATGATAGATAGATAGATAGATAGATAGATAGATAGATAGATAGATGAACATAAAGGATCTTAGTTAAGGAGTTCAAACCAAAGGGGGTTGGTGAAGCTCTTCTGTGTAAAAGTGTTTTGAAATTAAATTGTGTGGAAAACTGTCTAAACCTTTGCTGTGCAAAGATTATGTGTGACAAGTATGGAGACTTGACATGTGCACATTTAACATTCTTTGAGAAATTTGGGTTTTCAGAAAATGGTAACTTTAGTCTAAATCCAGTATAAAAATTGATAACACAATTACTAACTGCTGAAATAAAAAAGAATACATATTATGTTGGTTGGAAAGCTTTTGTTGAATGGAAAACAAACCAAAAGAAACGCCTCCTAACGCAGCACAACTTGATGAAATACACAGGGACAATGTATTTGTATCGACCATGGACAGCAACTGACTTGAGAGATGTCATGGAGGGAATCCCAAATCCCCCAGAAGTTCCCACCACATCTCTTTGGAGCTCATATGTTGGAATTGGTCCAACAACATCGTCCTACTACGGCAGAAGTCAAGAGACGTATGGTCACAAAGGCTGTGTACAAAGACCTACAGAGAGTGTTACAGATGATCGTCTAAGACTGTCAAAAAATCTAAAGAATGTTGATCCAACTGATGACAGCCCCTATGAACAACACTTTTTAGTAGAGAGCTTGCATTCAGACAAGAAATGCCAAGAAACTTGTTATGAAACACTGTATTACACTTGATATGGGACGTCTCGCTGATGTGCTGGCACATGCTCAAAATGCAGAGAAAGTTGTGGCAAGAAATGAGAGAGATGAGGGGGGCTGGGGAAGGAGGGATTGCTGACTGGAGGGAGAGACAGAACTGGGTGTTGAGAACGGTGAGCAGAATCACACAAACACAAAAGGATGAGGTACATACACATTGAGTCATTTTTAATGATATGGAAACAATTTGAGAATCATCATAGTATACATGTGTATATCCCCCGTTGCAATAACATATGATTAGAATGTTGGTTGGAGAAAAAGAGTTTTTAGTGGATTTGAGGGCAACAAATTCAGTGTTGACAGCAAGTGATTTTGATTCTCCTAAACTGAATAGCAGAACAGTGCGTGAGTGAGAAAATACTTAAAGAATCCAATGATGGATTTGAGCTGTATGCAGTCTATAATTCACCTGAGAATGTGTCGACCTGGGGCTTTGGTGGAAGCTTCCATGGTGGATGTTAGGTGTGTGCATTGGGATATTCACAGCTACCCTGTGGTGGCAGTGGGAATTAGAAAAGGGGGGTATAAGCATAGCGTTTAGGCTGGGGTCAGGTCCCGCCTGGTGCATGCCATCATTTTTGGCACAGATTGGCCTGGGTAATGTGTGGGGGTGACACTATGGCATGTCAAGTCAGACCACCAGACTCTGGCATGTCATGTCACACCATCAGACTCTGGCATGTTACGTCACACCACCAGACTCAGGCAAGTCACGTCACACCACCACACTCTGCCATGTCACATCACACCGCCACACCACACTCTGTCATGTCACGTCAAACCACCACACTCTGGGTCACACCACCATACTCTGCCATGTCGTATCACACCACCACACTCTGGCATTCACGTCACTCTGGCATGTCACACAAGCACACTCTGCCATTTCACGTCACACCAACACACGCTGTCATGTCACCTCACACCACCACACTCTGCCATGTCACATCGCACCACAACGCCACACCTGCCATGTCACGTCACACCAGATCACTCTGGCATTTCACGTCACTCTGGCATGTCACACAAGCACACTCTGGCATGTTGCATCACCCCACCACAGCCTGACATGTCAAGACACAGCAGCACACTCTGTCATGTCCCGTTACACCACACACTCCGACATATCTAGTCACACCATCACACTCTGGCATTTCACTTCACTCTGGCATGTGACAGAAGCACACTCTGGCATGTCACGTCACACCACCACACGCTGTCATGTCACGTCACACCACCACACTCTGGGTCACACCACCATACTCTGCCATGTCGTATCACACAAGCACACTCTGGCATGTCATGTCACACCAACACACGCTGTCATGTCACGTCACACCACCACACTCTGCCATGTCACATCACACCACAACGCCACACCTGCCATGTCACGTCACACCAGCACACTGGCATTTCACGTCACTCTGGCATGTCACACAAGCACACTCTGGCATGTCACATCACACCACCACACCCTGACATGTCAAGACACAGCAGCACACTCTGTGGCATGTCCCGTTACACCAACACACTCTGCCATGTCACGTCACTCTGGCATGTCACACAAGCACACTCTGGCATGTCACATCACACCACCAGACCCTGACATGTCACGACACAGCAGCACACTCTGGCATGTCACATCACACCACATCAGCCTGACATGTCACATCACACCACCACACACTGTCATGTCACATCACGCCACTACACCACACTCTGCCATTTCACAGCACACTCTCGCATTTCACGTCACTCTAGCATGTCACAGAAGCACACTCTGGCATGTGACGTCACACCACCACACGCTGTCATGTCACGTCACACCACCACACTCTGGGTCACACCACCATACTCTGCCATGTTGTATCACACCACCACACTCTGGCATGTCACACAAGCACACTCTGGCATGTCACATCACACCACCACACTCTCGCATGTTACATCACACCAACACACGCTGTCATGTCACGTCACACCACCACACTCTGCCATGTCACATCACACCACAACGCCACACCAGCACACTCTGGCATTTCACGTCACTCTGGCATGTCGCATCACCCCACCACAGCCTGACATGTCAAGACACAGCAGCACACTCTGTCATGTCCCGTTACACCACTCACTCTGACATATCTAGTCACACCAACACACGCTGTCATGTCACATCACACCACAACGCCACACCTGCCATGTCACGTCACACCAGCACACTCTGGCATGTCACACAAGCACACTCTGGCATGTCACATCACACCACCACACCCTGACATGTCAAGACACAGCAGCACACTCTGTGGCATGTCCCGTTACACCACCACACTCTGCTATGTCACGTCACTCTGGCATGTCACACAAGCACACTCTGGCATGTCACATCACACCACCACACCCTGACATGTCACGACACAGCAGCACACTCTGGCATGTCACATCACACCACACCACATCAACCTGACATGTCACATCACACCACATCAGCCTGACATGTCACATCACACCACATCAGCCTGACATGTCACATCACACCACAACCACACACTGTCATGTCACGTCACACCACCACACTCTGGGTCACACCACCACACTCTGCCATGTCACATCACACTCTGGCATTTCACGTCACTCTGGCATGTCACAAAAGCACACTCTGGCATGTGACGTCACGTCACACCACCACACTCTGCCATGTCACAACACACCACCACACCACACTCTGTCATGTCACGTCACACCACCATACTCTGCCATGTTGTATCACACCACCACACCCTGACATGTCAAGACACAGCAGCACACTCTGTCATGTCCCGTTACACCACACACTCTGACATATCAAGTCACACCAGCACACTCTGCATGTCACGTCACACCACCACACGCTGTCATGTCACATCATACCACCACACTCTGCCATGTCACATCACACCACCACACTCTGCCATAGCACATCACACCACCACACCCTGACATGTCAAGTCACAGCAGCACACTCTGTGGCATGTCCCGTTACACCACCACACTCTGCCATGTCACGTCACTCTGGCATGTCACACAAGCACACTCTGGCATGTCACGACACAGCAGCACACTCTGGCATGTCATATCACACCACATCAGCCTGACATGTCACATCACACCACTAAACACTGTCATGTCACATCACGCCACCACACACTGTCATGTCACATCACGCCACCACACCACACTCTGCCATTAAACAGCACACTCTGGCATTTCACGTCACTCTGGCATGTCACATCACACCACCACACTCTCGCATGTCACATCACACCACCACACCCTGACATGTCACGTCACACGACCACACACTGCCATGTCACGTCACACCAGCACACTCTGGCATTTCACGTCACTCTGGCATGTCACATCACACCACCACACTCTCGCATGTCACATCACACCACCACACCCTGACATGTCACGTCACACG
>NC_044193.1:30839002-30880880 GCF_900880675.1 Sparus aurata | reverse complement strand
CAAATTTGGCCAGAAAATACTTCTAACTAAAACTAATGATATAACAGCTGAACCATGTTTCAATACTATAATTAGGTAGAATTCACACAATTTCAGTACAATTTCACTTGAGAAACCATTTTTGACTGAAATACAGCTTAGTAGACCATAACTGGCAAAATAGTGCTTCTATCGCTCTGAAAAGCTCAAATTTGGCCAGAAAGTACTTCTAACTAAAACTAATGATATAACAGCTGAAACCATGTTTCAATACTATAATTAGGTAGAACTCACACAATTTGAGTACAATTTCACTTGAGAAACCATTTTTGACTGAAATACAGCTTAGTCTGTCATGACTGCAAAAAACAGCGTCTTTCGCTCTGAAAAGCTCAAATTTGGCCAGAAAATACTTCTAACTCAAACTAATGATATAACAGCTGAAACCATGTTCAATACTATAATTAGGTAGAATTCACACAATTTGAGTACAATTTCACTTGAGAAACCATTTTTGACTGAAATACAGCTTAGTAGACCATAACTGGCAAAATAGTGCTTCCATCGCTCTGAAAAGCTCAAATTTGGCCAGAAATACTTCTAACTAAAACTAATGATATAATAGCTGAAACCATGTTTCAATACTATAATTAGGTAGAATTCACACAATTTGAGTACAATTTCACTTGAGAAACCATTTTTGACTGAAATACAGCTTAGTCTGTCATGACTGCAAAAAACAGCGTCTTTCGCTCTGAAAAGCTCAAATTTGGCCAGAAAATACTTCTAACTAAAACTAATGATATAACAGCTGAAACCATGTTTAATACTATAATTAGGTAGAATTCACACAATTTGAGTACAATTTCACTTGAGAAACCATTTTTGACTGAAATACAGCTCAGTAGACCTTAACTGGCAAAATAGTGCTTCTATCGCTCTGAAAGCTCAAATTTGGCCAGAAAATAGTTCTAATTAAAACTAATGATATAACAGCTGAAACCATGTTTCAATACTATAATTAGGTAGAATTCACACAAGTTGAGTACAATTTCACTTGAGAAACCATTTTTGACTGAAATACAGCTTAGTAGACCTTAACTGGCAAAATAGTGCTTCTATCGCTCTGAAAAGCTCAAATTTGGCCAGAAAATACTTCTAACTAAACTAATGATATAACAGCTGAAACCATGTTTCAATACTATAATTAGGTAGAATTCACACAATTTCAGTACAATTTCACTTGAGAAACCATTTTTGACTGAAATACAGCTTAGTCTGTCATGAGTGCAAAAAACAGCGTCTTTCGCTCTGAAAAGCACAATTTTGGCCAGAAAATACGTCTAACTAAAACTAATGATATAACAGCCGAAACCATGTTTCAATACTATAATTAGGTAGAATTCACACAATTTGAGTACAATTTCACTTGAGAAACCATTTTTGACTGAAATACAGCTTAGTAGACCATAACTGGCAAAATAGTGCTTCTATCGCTCTGAAAAGCTCAAATTTGGCCAGAAAATACTTCTAACTAAAACTAATGATATAACAGCTGAAACCATGTTTCAATACTATAATTAGGTAGAATTCACACAATTTCAGTACAATTTCACTTGAGAAACCATTTTTGACTGAAATACAGCTTAGTAGACCATAACTGGCAAAATAGTGCTTCTATCGCTCTGAAAAGCTCAAATTTGGCCAGAAAATACTTCTAACTCAAACTAATGATATAACAGCTGAAACCATGTTTCAATACTATAATTAGGTAGAATTCACACAAGTTGAGTACAATTTCACTTGAGAAACCATTTTTGACTGAAATACAGCTTAGTCTGTCATGAGTGCAAAAAACAGCGTCTTTCGCTCTGAAAAGCACAATTTTGGCCAGAAAATACTTCTAACTAAAACTAATGATATAACAGCTGAAACCATGTTTCAATACTATAATTAGGTAGAATTCACACAATTTGAGTACAATTTCACTTGAGAAACCATTTTTGACTGAAATACAGCTTAGTAGACCATAACTGGCAAAATAGTGCTTCTATCGCTCTGAAAAGCTCAAATTTGGCCAGAAAATACTTCTAACTAAAACTAATGATATAACAGCTGAAACCATGTTTCAATACTATAATTAGGCAGAATTCACACAATTTGAGTACAATTTCACTTGAGAAACCATTTTTGACTGAAATACAGCTTAGTCTGTCATGACTGCAAAAAACAGCGTCTTTCGCTCTGAAAAGCTCAAATTTGGCCAGAAAATACTTCTAACTAAAACTAATGATATAACAGCTGAAACCATGTTTAATACTATAATTAGGTAGAATTCACACAATTTGAGTACAATTTCACTTGAGAAACCATTTTTGACTGAAATACAGCTCAGTAGACCTTGACTGGCAAAATAGTGCTTCTATCGCTCTGAAAAGCTCAAATTTGGCCAGAAAATAGTTCTAACTAAAACTAATGATATAACAGCTGAAACCATGTTTCAATACTATAATTAGGTAGCATTCACACAATTTGAGTACAATTTCACTTGAGAAACCATTTTTGACTGAAATACAGCTCAGTAGACCTTAACTGGCAAAATAGTGCTTCTATCGCTCTGAAAAGCTCAAATTTGGCCAGAAAATACTTCTAACTAAAACTAATGATATAACAGCTGAAACCATGTTTCAATACTATAATTAGGTAGAATTCACACAATTTCAGTACAATTTCACTTGAAAAACCATTTTTGACTGAAATACAGCTTAGTCTCTCATGAGTGCAAAAAACAGCGTCTTTCGCTCTGAAAAGCACAAATTTGGCCAGAAAATACTTCTAACTAAAACTAATGATATAACAGCTGAAACCATGTTTCAATACTATAGTTAGGTAGAAACATGGTTTCAGCTGTTATATCATTAGTTTTAGTTAGAAGTATTTTCTGGCCAAATTTGTGCTTTTCAGAGCGAAAGACGCTGTTTTTTGCACTCATGCAAGTGCATGTATTTCAGTCAAAAATGCTTTCTCAAGTGAAATTGTACTCAAATTGTGTGAATTATCCTTAATTATAGTATTGAAACATGGTTTCAGCTGTTTTGTCATTAGTTTTAGGTAGAAGTATTTTCTGGCCAAATTTGAGCTGTTCAGAGCGATAGAAGCACTATTTTGCCAGTTATGGTCTACTAAGCTGTATTTCAGTCAAAAATGGTTTCTCAAGTGAAATTGTACTCAAATTGTGTGAATTCTACCTAATTTTAGTATTGAAACATGGTTTCAGCTGTTATATCATTAGTTTTAGTTAGAAGTATTTTCTGGCCAAATTTGAGCTGTTCAGAGCGATAGAAGCACTATTTTGCCAGTTATGGTCTACTAAGCTGTATTTCAGTCAAAAATGGTTTCTCAAGTGAAATTGTACTGAAATTGTGTGAATTCTACCTAATTATAGTATTGAAACATGGTTTCAGCTGTTATATCATTAGTTTTAGTTAGAAGTATTTTCTGGCCAAAATTGTGCTTTTCAGAGCGAAAGACGCTGTTTTTTGCACTCATGACAGACTAAGCTGTATTTCAGTCAAAAATGGTTTCTCAAGTGAAATTGTACTGAAATTGTGTGAACTTCATCTAATTATAGAATTGAAACATGGTTTCAGCTGTTCTATCATTCGTTTTAATCAGAAGCATTTTCTGGCCATATTTGTGCTTTTCAGAGCGCTGGAAGCCTTCTTTTGCGAGTTATAGTCTTCTAAGTTGTATTCCAGTCAAAAATGCTTTCTCAAGTGAAATTGTGCTCAAAGTGTGTGAACTTTATCTAATTATAGTATTGAAACGTGGTTTCAGCTGTTCCATCGTTCGTTTTAGTCAGAAGTATTTTCTGGCCATATTGTGCTTTTCAGTGGCAAGAAGCTGGTTTTTGTCCTGATAATAGACTAAGCTGTATTTCAGTCAAGAATGCGTCCTCAAGTGAAATTGGACTCAAAGTGTGTGAACTTTCCCTAATTATATTATTGAAACATGCTTTCATCTGTTCAATCATTAGTTTTAGTTAGAAGTATTTTCTAGCCATAATTCAGCTTTTCAGAGCGCGAAAAGCTGGTTTTTGCCCTCATAATAGACTGAGCTGTATTTCAGTCAAAAATGCTTTCTCAAATGAAATTGTACTCAAAGTGTGTGAACTTTAACTTAAGAAAGCATTTTTCAGAGAAATATTGCTGAATTTTATCTTAAAGGGCAAAACAGGCTCATATCAACCTGAAAGCCTGAACATTGAGAGGAAAGGCTTCTGACTAAAACGAATGACTAAATACTGAAGACATGTTTGCGGCACTATAATTACTCAAAGTCTTCACATCCTGCATGGAAATCCCTTTGAAAAATCACTTTTGAGTGAAAGACCACATAGTTTGTAGTCAAGGGCAAAAACACACTCCTGTCGCTCTGAAATGCTCAAAAATGAAAGGGAAAAACCAGTGCCGGCCCTGAGTAATTT
Organism: Sparus aurata; assembly: GCF_900880675.1. Lineage (NCBI taxonomy): Eukaryota > Metazoa > Chordata > Actinopteri > Spariformes > Sparidae > Sparus > Sparus aurata. Next base: position 30,876,415 of record NC_044193.1, on the reverse strand, counting down.
GGTGCCCTCGGCAAGATGCCCCCTTGCATCGCAGTCAATTTCACAATCAATTTTCATACACTCACACAGAAACTGCATGTATGTATTCAAGATTTTATTTCTTTTAAGTCAAAAATACACCAAATACAAACTGAAGAAAGAAACAAGTGATAAAAATACAATATAAATAAGGCATTGCGCAAACATATAATCTCTCAGCCTCAGAGTGCCATCTCTCGCTTGTCAGCCGCTTTGCAAAACGACCTCCAACTCCTTCCATGTTGTCATGTGGGTATTGTGCTCCTGGCTATCCTCATGAGCCTTTAGCAAGTGGCTTGCATTTTTCCAGTCATTTAGTCCTTCCTTATTAAGTCTGTATTCTTTTGGAGAAAACATTTAGCAACAGAAGTAGTGCAAGCTATCATTCTTGTTTGAGTACATCAGCAAGCTTCTTTTGATCTTTTTAGCATTGCATTAAGACTCTGGTACAAAAGTCAGGTCGACACTCTCCCATCTTTGTTTTTGGGAAATGTGTAACTGCTTTTTATTTGAAATGGTCCTCTGTGAATTAGCTCTTATCTTACGTAGTCAGTTAGAGGAGATGGCCAGTCAGCATCTATTGGTGCAGCCTTTCGTCACTCTGTTGTGCTGAGGTAGAGGGACAGAAGCACCTGATGCTGTGTCACTGGGGTGGTGGCGAAATATTTTAAAAGTGCAACTGAAAGAGAAGAGAAGTATATGTGACCAGTGGATATTAGATTTTAATAATAAAAAAAAAAAACAGGTACTTGATGTGTGCTGCACATAAGACCAATATGGACTAATAATGAAAATGTGATGAGATTCATTCAACTTTTTTGTCACTGCAATGCAATTCAGTCTAAACAGAGTACAAGTGCAGTGTATATATTTTGCTAATGAATGATATGGAAAAGCTAAGGTGTGGAATATTAACAGTAATACGCTTTAACTGCACTTTAACACTGATGTAAACTTAACAAACATAAACTGTGACACAATAAACCAAAGGCTTACAACTACACTATAACAAAGGGGATGGAAGACTAGTAGCATTTTAACTGACACACAAGCAGGAAAGACAACTGTAAAATAACAACTGAACACAGAGTCAGTATAGGGGGCCTGGGGGCGCCGAAAACGGGGGGAGAAAAAAAAATGATACTAAATATATATATTTTTTACCAGTGCCATTACTACTATTATTTCGAAATAATATATAAGCCCACAGCAACATAACATCATAAGAAAGACTATTACATAACAGAGAGGCCTTTTTTCTGGGTTCCTGGCTCCAGGGCCAGATTAACACTTCACTGTACCCTGGGCAACAATACTCAAGGGCCCCATCATCACGACTCCAGGATCACCATAATCTGGCAAAATACAGAATAAATTATAGTAATATACAGTAAATATACTTAATACTTCAATAACTAACTGTCATCAAGTGCATTTTGATGTACAGATGTGCAAATGCTCATAAAACTACAAATGCACCACTATGTTCTCTTGTCAAGACCGCTCACTCATATGATGTTATGAAAACAAAATAAATTGGCATCAGTATAATATGGCAAAATTGACCCACTACATAGAGAGGGAAGGAAGTGTCCTCCATTTTCAAAATAATAATCAAAAATCAACCACTTTCAAAGCATCCAATATTTATTTAACAACACCTACTCCCAACACAAATGTATTGAATTGATAGAACCATCACAGAGGAAGTCCACAGACAAGACACTAAAAAAAATCCATAATCTCCTAGAATCAAGAAGCATTTTGGTCCTCAGCTCATTTTAAACAGAAATCACCCTGTCACCTCAGAATTCAACAGGACTTCAAGTTATAGTGCAATTTAAACATTTTGAAATCTGCCTGTTCTCTCAACAACAATAAATAATTTACAGCATTTTCATGGAGCCACCACAAGGAAAACATAAATAAAATGCAGTATCATCAGCTCCTAAACTCATTTTTAACTAGTTTTAAAACAGAAACTAACCTGTCACATCACAGTTCAACAAGACAGGCAAGGGTGAAACATTTTAGCGCAAGATAGACATTTGGAAATCTGTCAATTTCTCTCAATTAGACAGGACAAAAAGAAATGCTAAATACTCTGGCAAAATACACACTTTTAATCCTAAATAATGGGAAAGTGCATATTTAAATTTGAAATGCTTGATTTCATTTGGCAAACACATCTTACACTGGCATTTTCCTGGACTTTGAATGTGCAAACTGGTGTACAATATCTTAAAAATCAAGGGCACTAACGTTCATGTTCAATGGCCAAGAGAGAAAGTGCAGAGAGCCGTGTCTGTGACATTGTGGTCCCCAGCTCATTTTTAGCTCGTTTCAAAACAGAAAATGACCTCTCACTCTCGCAGTTAGACACAGGCAAGGTTAAAAACAGTCTTAGTGCAACATAAACAGGCTTCGATGCGCTTGGATAGGCACGAACAAAGTCTGTCAATGATGACATAATATGTTTCAACCTCAAATCTCTGACTACTATCAGTAAAAGCTACTTCGCTGTCATCCCCAGACTCGTCTGCAAATTGCTTTCTTTTTCTCACACGTCGGGTGTCAAACTGGTAGTTCTGTGTGGCACTAACAGTGCGTGCGGATTCTTCGAGCTCTGCAAACTGTTCACGTAGAGTGCCAAAATATGACCGCAAAAGGCCAAGGGCAGTAGCTAAATCCATATCGCTTTTTTGGAGTTGGTCACTTGTTGCCTTAAATCTATGCAGTACCCGGTCCCACAATTTAGTCATTATCACTGTCTCAAGTTTATCAAGTTTTGCGACCGATGCAGCAGCTTCGAGTTTGGTTTGTGTTTTTTCATCACAGTCTGAAGCTATTTTGATTAAGGTATCTCTGATTGCCCCGTAATTTTCATTGAGAGCTTTTGTGGAGTCTGTTCTGCAACTCCATCGAGTGGTGCTGAGGGATTTTAGAGTGTATGTAATGTAATGTTCGCTGTTATGGAAAACTGTATTCCAGCGATGTGTTGATGCGCTGCAAAATGTATACAAGGACTGCAACAGTTCAAAAAAAGAGTTAACCTCCTCACAGCAATTATCAATGCCGTTAACACCTACAAGTTTCAGTGAATGGGCAGCACATGGTGTATAATGAATTAGTGGATTTAGTTTTTTCAAGTGCGCCTGGAGCCCGTTGTATTTGCCAGACATATTGCTAGCGTTATCGAAACTTTGGCCACGACAGTTTGACAAGTCTAACCCCAAGCCTCGCACCATTTCAATCACACATTCAGCTAGGCTGGCACCTGTATGGCTGTGGATGGGCTCAAACCCAATGAATCGTTCCACTACTCTGCCATCTGCACTGACAAAACGAAAAACAAATGTGAGCTGATCTATGTGTGCTAAATCTGGTGTTGAATCAACGATTACAGAGAAATACTTAGCATGTCTGATTTCCTCTGCTATCACTTGCTTAGTTTTGTCACCCATTAATGAAATAAATTCTTCACACACAGTTGAGGACAAGTACGATGGTTTACCTCTACCCTTATTGCCATGTTTCTCAAGGTGCTCCTTTAAGAAGGGGTCAAACTCCGCTATCAGTTCAAGCAGTCCCAAATAGTTCCCATTGTGCGCGGAGCCCAGCAGTTCATTGTCGCCTCGAAATGGCAGTCCTCTCGCTCCCAAAAATTTAATGACGTCAACCACACGTCTAATAGTCCAGTTGGTTAGCGCACAAATTACATATTACCGTTACCGAGGTGATAAAAGCACCAAATTTTACATGAAGCTTCTTTAGGACCTCCTGAATGATTTCAGCCTAGGAGCCCAGCTGAAATATTGAAATTTAGTGTCAAATCACTCACAAAACAATATCCAAGAAAAATGTTTTTTTGTTTTTTCCTCTCGAGTAAAACTTTCATGGTAATGGCCATTTAAGACCACTAAAAAAGCTTCCTTTCGTTAATTTGTGCTCTAGCCAGTAGATCTTCCAAATTATAAGTGTAAAATAGAGTACCAAGACATCTTAGACCCCAAAAAACCTCAAAAGCCCTGTATAATATAGGCGAAATTATAGAAAAAAGGCAGCAAAAATTGCTTAAATGTTAAGAGATCTTGGGTTTTCTCTTTTATTTTTTAATTCAACTTTAGGTTATTCATTTAGCCATCTACTGAGTTCATAGTTTGGCCATTAGTTCTGCATCACATCACATTAAATCCTATTTGTGTGTGACAGTACATAGCTAGACGCACTGCTGTTGAATCTGGAAGGGGAAAGCCGATGTAATGATGAAATGCAACGACTGGATATTCACAAGTGCTTCTTCTGTGAGGGTGGCATAGATCAAGGTGCTCTCCATGAAGTATCAACATTTGATGCCGACAGGAATATCCAACATTTTCAAAATTCAAAATGGCAGTTCAAACCATATTTCAACTCCTGGTTTTGATTAATTTTGAGTCAATTTAGATGTTTTAGAGGACACTGAATCAATAAAAATAAATTGCAGGATATTTATGAACACAATTATCCAAATGATGCAGAATATGTACATTTTAATTCACATAACATTACACTCTGAGGTGACATTGGAGGTAACAAAGGCAAGTACCATATCAAACTATGACTATGGCTAAATAATACAGAGAAAGGAGTATAATACAAGTTACAGTTAGAACACATAAGTCCTGGAACAGATTTTAAAACAGAAGCATACCCAAAATTATCACAGCAGAAAACTAGAAAACTTTCATCAAGCAATAGCACCTTGTACTTCTGCTACTCTGCACTATATAACCATATATTCATCATCAACATCTTCTTCTTCGACTACATTTTTGTCGTCTTGCTCTTCTTGCTGTGAGTGTGTGAGCTGGGTGCAACATGTACTGTCATAGCCATTGCAGAAGCAGTAGCTGGTACAGGGGGCTTGCATCCAGGACAGGCATGATGATTTCCTCTCCTTCCTTCTCACCTTCCTTCTTGTTCCATCCAAACTTGGTGATGTCCACAGCTGGTGGATCAGGGCGGTCTGCTGGTTTCCAAAGCAGCATCTGTAGATGGGCACGCCGTCCATGGAGGTGCACGTTGCGCTCTGTAGGAGGCAGTGTCTTCAGTGCTGGGGGGGTTTTGCACTTTCGGTATAAGTCATATCTGGCGACATTCAGAGATGCAGACTTCCTGCGGCTGTACAGAGCCAGGAAAAAAAACCCTCACTGTCTCTGTGATTTGCAAATCAGTGGCTCCCTCCTGTCCAATGAAGTGACGCAGGTCACCAGGTACTATTCTCATGGCCTTGAGCGCAGACACCTGCCCTTTGCCAACGGGATAGGAGGTGGTGTCACACCCTAGGGAGCATGCATAGCCACCTCTCCATCTGCAGGTGACATGTGATACCCACCCTCCAGCACCAACAGACCATGAGCACAAACACATCAGTGTTGTCGCTGAGAATGTGGACAGTTTTAGCACCACGCCTGGCTGCTTTGTCATGAGTGACAATACTGTCTGACCATCTTGATGTGATCTCCTATGTTGTGTGCAAAGGAGCTCGCCTAGCCTCCACTTAATTGTCTTGTCCTTCATCACTTTATTGCGGCTAGGTAGGGGGGTTTTCAGTGACAGTTGTACCCTATTGAGCTCCCCCCAGCCCTTGCCTCTCGTGGTCTTTGGCAGAGACTTGCTCATACCGGTCTAAGATAACAAATGTTTGGGTGATGTAGTGATCAAGCCGGTGCCCCATTCTGGCTGCGAAATCAGCCACAGTGCCTTACAATGGCCACACCACGCGATAGATTAGCTGCGATGCATCAACGAGTGCAACGTGTGGTGGGTGGGGATTGGGAACAAGGATTTCAAGACGCTGAACAGACTTGTTACTGTTTCTGAGGCATCCATACTTACCGATGATGGATGCAGGGACCAGGCCAAGCTCGTAGATAAAGAGGGTAGAGAGCTCCATTCTTCTTTTGTTCCCCACCACCACATGCCTTTCACTCCCTTCCCTTGCTTGATGCATGTCTGCTCCCCAAACATATCTCCACTCACTGCAGCTGCACCATCTGAGTGGCAGCACACATGGCTTCCGGCGAGGAGGTCATCCTTGGCAGTAGCAGGAAGGTGCTGCATGTCGCGCAGATGCCATGTGATCCATCTTGAGTAGTTGTGATGACCAGCGGCAAAGAAATAGGGCAGCATCTCTTCAAGGCATGTTGTTGTTGCAGCAACCAGTCACCCTCTCTTTCTGCTCGCCAGAACTTGTGCGCTATTAGGGTTGGGGTGATGAAGCAAAGTAGTCTAACTTCTTTTGGTAGCTGTGGTAACATTAAGGTCAGTGTAAAGCAGAAATACATTTGTGTTATGAGTTTGTCATACCACAGAAACATGTGTTATTGACCACTGAGCCAAATTTGAAAGATTAAAACAATTGCTAAGTATATAAAATTAGGTCTGAAAATCATGGAAAAACAAGCACTTCTCTCTGCTGTGAAACGCTGGGGGCGTGTCAGTTAGAGGCGCTGGAGCCACGCCCACGCGCGTGAGGGGATACTCCTCCGTGTACTGTACTAGGACGTAACCTACAGTAACAATGGAAGCTAGCAGCATCATCGGACGGACCCAGCCCGACCTGTTTGAGCCATCATAGCCAGAAACTGACTCTGAGTCAGACACTGATAGTGCTCAGCCTCGTTCCTCACAGTCCATGTTTTACATTACACACCAACATAAAACCCTATATTGGTGCACATAAAATATTACCTGTAGATTATCACTGTGCTGTCAGATGGACTCTGCTCAGGGAATGAGGCCAAATCATGTCATGATTAAATGCAATAACATTTGCTAACATTACATGGGCATGACAGGATGCCCGATGTAACATCACTTTCAGGATTTGCACCTTCAGCAAAATGCTTTTAGTTGCCCAAATGTACAATATTTATAACATACATAAGCACACACTTACACTTAGAGCTTAGATCTGGCCTAATAATCAAGCCCGACCCTACCTGACCTGAGCCCGTGCACGTTGTGTCTGAGCTGGCCCGGGTTGTCAGCCTGACTAGTTGACTGGTTAGCTAGCTGCAAACTATTCTAAGAGATGCTATGACTCGAGAGTGAGCGGAAACACCTCCGAAACTAATGCGCTGAATGTATTTATATGGCTTCCGCAGCAGGGCCGGGTTTGTGCAAATCATGTCCGTGTTACGTAATGCGGCCATGATTTCTGACCCGCCCATTGAATCCTGAACACAGAAATCGTGAAACACAGTTTGTGAGCCTAGCTCCAAAATTAAATTCTAAATGGTTGAATGGCTTTGTACATGTTTTAAGGAAATACATTTATGACCTGTTTAATGTGTTTTGAAGAAAATGGCTAAATTTGCTTTACACATACTTTATGTATGCACTACATACACACTGTAATCACTGTTATCTGCTTCTATTTGATCAACTTACTTCCATTGAGATGATATGATCCAAATATAAAAAGCTCTGTTTTGTCCATCTTTCCATCCAGCCAGTATTCTGCCTGATGCAGTTACCACAGTGACAATCACACAAAATTGAGCAGCCAAAAAACGCAAGCAGAACTGAAGCAATTTGAAGAAAAATTAGGTCTCAACATTCACACCAGTGACATTGTGCTCTATTGATTCTGAAATGCAGGTCCAATGTATTAAGCATATAAATAACCTCAAAATCGACTCAAAATTAATAAAAATCTGTCCACCGGGAGTTGAAATATGGCCACTTTTGGTTTAAATTGTCATTTTGAATTTTGAAAATGTCAGAAATGGATTCTGCATCCTTAATAACCCCCAAAACCACTCCAATATTGTCCAAATCGGCCAAGCAGTTGCTGAAATATTGCCCATATAGGCTAATGCTAATTAATGCTAATAATGCTAATTATGCAAATTGCCCAACATATACAAGTTAGCAACCAGCAGTTTCTTAATACTGGGGACCCGCACTGTACATTTCTAATATAAAACTTTGGTGTACTCAACATTTCCGGGTTCACAATGGGGCTCTATGGGCTGGCAATACTGCTCAACTCTTTGCAAATGCACCTGTAACGACTCATAATTATTAATTACAGGGCCAATAAAGATTATACTTTTTCAATACTTGTCATGTATTGAAGCTTTAGTAATGTAAAAGTTCATACACATAAATAAAACTATAAAATGTTCACTTTGGGATTCATTTGAACACTTTATCTTGTGCAGGAACTTGAAAATCACTGTGTTTTAAGCATAATTCATTGATAATGATATACTGCTAATATTACGTTTTTTTTCTGAGGGCTCCTAGGCCAAATTTACACTATAGACCCTAAGGAAACACCATGCAAAATTTGGTGCTTTTATCACCTCCGTAACGGTAATTTCATTATGCCACCGGACTATAAGGACTTCTTTCCAGTATTGCTGTTCTGCCTCACACTGTCGGGCAAGAGAAGTGTCAACTCTGCATGTGTATTTAGACCTGTGCAATAAAGACAGCATGTTTTGTCTGTGTTCTGCACTCTTTTCATGATCACTAATCCTCTCTGGATGCAATCACAGAACCCGCTAATAAATGCATGCTTTTGGGATGACAGGAGTTTGCAGGCATAGCAATAGACTATTCCAGTGGATGGCGAGTAAAGAAGCCATTCCCTTGGCACAATTTGATTGTTTGGGAGACGGCAATGGAGCAGATCGTTGGTGAGGGAGCGTGTCCTACTCCCAAGTCCGGACTCTCTCACCGATGCAAGATACTTGGCAGCCCGGTTCTGGAAAGCTGCAGGTCCTCGGAAGATCGCCTCTTCCCGGAGCGGCTCCGTTACCGGCTCCCACAGTGCAGGATCCCCAGGGAGTAGAGGCGTTGAGGTACAGGGGCTGCTCGCAGACTCGACGAGCGGTTCATATGGCGTTGAGACTCGAGACCCATCACCGCTTCCCTCAACGGTCGCAGTCGCAGCAGAATCCGGGCCGTCGGTTGAAGATGCTACCGGGGGCTCTTCGCTCTCCGGGCAGTGAACATTAACGTTAGCTAGCGCCGGCAGTGAAGAAATGTCCTGGCTAGCTGAGCTGTCCTCGTTGACGGATGCTGCCTTAGCAGAACAGTTGCTAGCGTTTACTAGCGTGAAGAAATTTCCTATTTTTGAAATATATTTTACATTTTCTGCGTTCCTGATATCCTTCTCCTTTTTTAATTTCCGTTTAGCGCTCCCGCTTAGCTTCTCCATGTTTGTGTCTCCTGAGTTGTTTCGCGTAGCAACGCTTGACGTCACGCGACCTGCTCAGTGCACGTTGATTGGCGTTACCTTTGCCCTGCCTCATACGGGCTGACCAATGAGGAGTGGGTCTGAGACTCACAGGCAGTCAGAGGCAGAGATCAGGTGCAGCGCATAGACGGTATAAATGCAGCCCGCGCTCCGGCGGACAGTTTAACATATCAGCGAGATATAACCAGACCTGGGCCCTTTAGAGGTCGTGGGCCCCTGGGCAATTGCCCAGTTGCCCATATGGTTAATCCGGCCCAGCCTGGCTCGTTGCACTGTACCTGTCCTCTGTGAGGGGGGCGGGTCGAGAGGCGAGCTGTCTGAATCTGACCGGACCGAGACCCCATGATCAAGAGAGAGATTTACTGATACTGTAACAGAACCACAAGGTCCAAACCATCCGGCGCCCAGAGAAAGAAATGAAGGAAAGAAGAGGAAGAAAAACGTGAAGAAGGTACACTAACGACAATGTGATGACGCGAATGAAATTAATACTTTAATGCATCGTTAACAACATCACTGTTGGAGCAGAGTGTTAACTATATAGCAGCATTGTTAAATAATCATTAAATAGCTGAGTCGACGTGTGTTAATGTTACTCCACTTAAATTCATCAGGGACATTTGGAAAGTGTGTGTATATGTGTGTGTATATATATATATATATATATATATACATATACATATATATATATATATATATATATATATATATAATAGTATATATATAACATACACATAATATATATTTACACTTATATATATATATATATATATATATATATAAATACCACACATATATAATAATATATATAATATATATATAGATATATATATATACATATGTAGCTATATATCTATCTATTATCTGTATAGTTAGAATGTATACTGTATATATGTATTGTGTATATATATATATGGTGTTAGATGTATATATATATATATGTTATCTATATATATCTATGCATACATATATATATATGTGTATATATACATATATATATATATAATACCATACACACACACCACCACACACACACCACTCTACAATACTACACATATACATATACACACATATATACACACATATATATATATATATATATACACATATACAGATATACATATATATATACACATATATATATATATGTATATGTATATATATATATATATATATATATATATATATATATACAGTCGTCCTCAAAATTATTCATACCCTTGCTAATTGTTGTGATTTTTTATTTTTGTGACGAAATGACTGCAGTTTTTCAAGTTTGTTTATGAGTTATATGTGACCAACGAGTGAAAGAATGACAACAATAATTCTTCATTTCAGGGGTACTTTATTCATGGATTCTCAAAAAATGCCATGTTCAAAATTATTCATACCCTAATCCAGTGTCTTTCTTAATAGTCGATTGCATAGCCTTTGTTTTTTATGACTGCTTCCAGACGATTTTTATATGTGTCCACAAGCTTCTTGCATGTCTCCTGTGGGATGTTTGCCCACTCTTCCTTTGTGAAAGCCTCAAGCTGGGTCAGGTTGGTCGGTTTCCTCGCCATCACCCTGGTCTTCAAGTGATGCCATAAATTCTCGATGGGATTCAGGTCAGGACTCTGACTTGGCCATTCTAGGACGTTGACATCATTGTCCTTGAACCATTTCTTCACTACTTTGGCAGTGTGTTTAGGATCATTGTCTGGCTGGTACGTCCAGTTGAGACCAAGCTGGAGTTTCTGAGCAGATTCCTTCACATTTTCGTCAAGGATCCTGATGTAATCCTCGTTTTTCATGAGTCCTTGGACCTTGATGAGGTTCCCTGTGCCACTGGAAGAGAAGCATCCCCACAGCATTATGCTTCCACCACCGTACTTGACTGTGGGCACAGTGTTCTTTGGTTTGTATGCTTCTCCTTTCTTCCTTCAGACATATTGAGCATCCATATGGCCAAATAACTCCAACTTGGTCTCATCAGACCACAGGATGGTCGACCAAAAGCTGGGATCTTGCTTCAAATGACCTTTAACAAAGGCCAGACGAGCCCCCACATGTTTCTTCCTGAGCAGCTTTCGAGGCCTGCGTCCATGGAGACCTCCTCTGTGCAAGACTCAATGGTGGACCGTGAAACCTTTATCCCCGCCTGGCCAAGTGTTTCAATTAGGGCCTTGGTTGTGGTCTGGGGGTTGTTTTTGACCTCTCGGCAGATTTTCCTGGCAAGTTTGGGGGACACCTTACGTTTCCTGCCACGCCCGCTGAGGTTTTTAACAGTATGGAACCTCTTGTGCTTATTGATGATGCTCTGGACGGTTGACACAGGGACATCATACTGCTTTGAAATGGCCTTGTAACCCTTTCCTTCACTGTGGGCACGCACAAGACGTTGACGTAGGTCCTCACTGAGCTCCTTCTTCTTGACCATGACTATAACGCTTCTGCTCTTTTTATACTCCTCTGAAAAGATGCTATTTTTTCAGTGTTTAACATTTGTTCAACAATGTAAACTGTATTTAACATTGTAAAACATCTTAAAATGACCACATGACAAAGATGAACACATTTGGTTACATTTTTGTTGAGACATTGTTAGGGGTATGAATAATCTTGAACATGGCATTTTTGAGAATCCATGAATAAAGTACCCCTGAAATTAAGAATTTCTTGAATTGAGTATTGTTGTCATTCTTTCACTCGTTGGTCACATATAACTCATAAACAAACTTGAAAAACTGCAGTCATTCCGTCACAAAAATAAAAAATCACAACAATTAGCAAGGGTATGAATAATTTTGAGGACGACTGTATATATATATATACACATACACACACACACATATACATATATATATATAGATATATATATATATATATGTATGTGTATATATATATATATATATATATCATATATATGTATGTGTATATTATATATATATCTATATATATACTATTCTGTGTATGTGTTATATATATATCTATATTATATATACATTAATATATATATATCTTATACCATCATATACACATACATATTATATATATATATATACATATTATATATACCAATATATATATATATCACATACATATACACATATATATATATATACATATTATATATATATATATATATACTATATATATATATATATATACATATATATATAATATATATAACATATATACATATATATATATATAATTACACTTATATATACATATATACACATATATATATATATATATATATACACATACATATATACATATACATACTATATATATATATATACATTACATATATATATATATATATATGATAGATATATATATATATATATATATATATATATATATTATATATATACACAGATATATATATAATATAATATATATATATATACACATATATATATATATATATATATATATATATATATATATATATATATACACTGCACTTGTACTCTGGTTAGACTGAATTGCATTGCAATGACAAAGTTGAATGAATCTCATCACATTTTCATTATTAGTCTATATTAGTCACATCAAGCATCCGTTGTTTTTTGTTTTTTTATCAAAATCTAACATCCACTGGTCACATATACTTCCAGCTATTTCGCCACCACCCCAGTGACACAGCATCAGGTGCTTCTGTCCCTCTACCTCAGCACATCAGAGTGACACAGCATCAGGACTAAAGGCTGCACCAATAGATGCTGACTGGCCATCTCTTCTAACTGACTACGTAAGATGAGAGTTAGTTCACAGAGGACCATTTCAAATAAAAAGCAGTTACACATTTCCCAAAAACAAAGATTGGAGATTGTCGACCTGACTTTTGTACCAGAGTTTCAGATTTCAGCGTATGAATCAGATGTCATTTAATACACGCAGCGTGGAGGGAAGGCAAAACATTCTCTGACAAACTCTAAATTGTTCCCCCTTAAGTACAGAACAGAGAGGAGGTTACCTTCATTTACAACAGTCATAAAACATCTTCTTTACAGATAAAGGACTATTGATATTTTGGTGTGTCCTGTCTTCCCAGGACAGTGACCCTTTGATGTAACAGATGGGACAGTAAATGTCATCTTATCTAAACTTTGTATACATTCCAATGTGGGGATGTGCCCCCTCCTGTGGCTCATGTGACACCTCAGGCAGTGTGACAATCTCTCTCTCCTTCCTTTCCTTACAATACATTTGATAAACAAAAGGAATCCTATGTAAATTTCTCACATTCCTCCCTTTTGACACAAAAGTGTCAACACAACATTTTGAGAAATTACATTGAAAGTTTCAAAAATAGGAAAAGAAAGCTTTTAAACGCTACAAAATGTTTACAGCTGTCAGTTTCTACTGTGAATAACAAAAACAAAAAACGACAAAATATAAAAACACACAAAAAGAAAATATTCCATCAAAGTAATTATCTTAAGGAAACAGAATTATACCAACTCATCAGTTGAATCATCATATGGGTTTCCAGGGGGCCATTCCATCATTGAATTTACATCTTGCTCAGTATTGTGGATTGGTATTTTTTACATATAATGTCTTTTCGCCTCCGACAATGCCACTTATCCATCTTTATATAAGGGCTCGCATACATGTTAGTGCACAAGTACAGAAACACAAACCAATACCAAAACACAATCAAAACAGGGATTAAAACATGAATGATGAGACCACCCCAGGGGCCAAGGTGGTTGTTTAACCATTTGTTGAAACTAAAACCTGCTGATTCAGAGGGACTAAATGCATCGCAAATCTTTTCAAGTGCTGTGATTACACTTGTAATATTTTCAGAATTATCAGGGATGAGTGTGACACATGCTTCTCCAGTTAAATTTAGTGTCATGCATAGACCTCCTGTTTTTGCCAAAATATAATCAAGGGCCATCTCATGTTTCAACAGAGTTAATCTGTGGGATTTGTCATTTGCATTTAGGTATTTGAAATCTTTTATTGTTTCATTTGCGAAAGCAGACATTGAATAAGTTATATTATCGATGTGATCAGCCGTCACAAAAATAATCATTATTAATATTATTAATCATAATAATGATCAGAATGTTACACCATACCATGGGAGTAATCCAGGCCCCATTTTTCACCTAAAGAAATTCGCCAGTGATAAGCTGCAAGGGTAGAAAACTGTGCCAATTCGCGTTTGTGAATGTGACCATTCTCTAATTGTTGTCTCAAATTTATAGGAAGTAATGCTAAATTTGTAATGGTGAGATTAACAAAATAACAACATCCAGACCATCCTGGAGGTAGGAAGATGAATGCCTCATTTCCACACAACCAATAAAATTTTCAATCGGTGGGATGCCTTTATGTGCAGGAGCTTGAAGAAATGTATTAATTACCACTGTTTCTCCATTTCTGAAAGTAATGTTAGTGTGACCAATTTTCGAATTTTTTTTGTGGTTAGGCTAGCAACAGGATTTGGGCAATGTGACACTCCCATAAATTGACCATTACCATTTGCACATACACAAATAGGGTGAGAAATACTTTGGTCTATAGGGATTTCAGTTGATTCAGCATAAGTAGATTTGGAAGGGATAGTTTGTGGGAGCATATGATCACAGAACCATGATATACAAGACAAATACACGTTTGTTTGATCCGTTGTATGATTATGTAGTTTCTTATTCGCATTATACCATACTTTGTGGGAAAACTTGCAATGCATCCGTGTGTTTTTGTCTATTTTTGGTTGGTTAGCATAATATTGGACTAAACTAACTACTGGATCTAGACAAGGACAGTGTTTCACTTCAAGTTGGAAAAGAGAATGCCAATTTGCTGGAGGACTTTGAATGGCTAAAACAGTCATGTTAGCACTGTACATTCTCTCTTTCATCCACCTGATAAATGAGTACCAACTATTTTTTTTTTCATTATAATCATTAAGTAGTTCATCAGCATCAAAACCCCAGGGTTTCCAATCATTTTTTTTCAAACAGTTCTCTTTTCTCCTGATCACCTGCTCTGTGGCAAGTTTTAGTTATGTCCTTTCAGGATTGTTTGATCCTGCATCGGTTCTTCTGTGTCTTCTTCTGCTCTCGTAGACAGTCCATTTTTACCCTTTTGTAAGAGATGGGGTGTATGAGTATCAGTATGGATGATATTAGTGGGATTGATGACTGCAGGTGAATCAGTTGGTGGTTTGAAGCTTTGCTCCGTTGAAAGATAGGATTGGGTAATGGCCATTGTGGTGACCAACCCAATGATGAAGACCACAGTCATAATCGTCCAACGGCGTCCTCTCTCAGCACTCCGCAGGTTAGGTCGTTGTCCTTCCTTCAGTGGCATGACTCGGAAAAAGCTTGCACTGGGATGCATGGATCCAGGTGTCCCTCTCAGCTATCCGGTGAGCAGTGGGCATTGTTAGCAGCATCTGATGTGGTCCTGTCCACCGTGGTTGACTCCAGTGTTTTCTCCTCAGGTTCTTTTATCACTGTCCAGTCTCCAGGCTGGATATTGTGGAGTTTGCACCAACGTAGGCTCCAGAAGGACCGCTTTTCACCTCATGGAAAATTAGCTTCAAAGAAATATGGTTAAATGCACAACACTAGTTTAAACTATCAGCAGGGGGTTAAAATGTTTAAAATGGTTAAAATAGTTCAAATGTTTTGGGGAAACGGGGTGTTAATTATTTTCAAAGGACAGCCAGTGATTATCTCGTAAGGAGACAGTCTAGTCAATTTATGTAGGCATCCTCTCATAAAAATCAATGCAAGGTAAAAAACTAATCCATGACAAATCTGTTTCTGCCATCAATTCAGTCAACTTTGTCTTTTAAGGTCTAGTTAGCGGGTTCCACTGCACCTCCACTAACTATCACAATGTGATTTTAGGTTTATGTGCAGGTTTTGATTTTTTTTTTTTTTTTTTTAGTAGGTCAAATTAGTAACATTTATTTATTATGTTTTATTATTACTCATTACTATTATTATTTATTTGTAAGTGTGATCCATTATTACTTGTTAATTATTTATTCTTATTTATTTATTTATTTTTTCTTTAGGGGAGAGACCTATGGGGAATTATTTCCCTCAGCAATTATTTAGGAAATTAGATCGCTGTTACATATTTACATGGAAAGCATTCAATCCCTTTTGAGAAAATGTTTTTCACAATAATGTGACAATATTTAGACCTATTACATGGAGTGAGTTGAATAAAATCCATTATTTAATGCTCCAAAAATATCTTAATGTTTAGGATGGGCTGACAGAGGCAATGCCTCTGCCGACATTTTAAGTTTAACAAATCACACAATTTTTAACAAAGTTTTTAACAAAAAAGTTGAAAAATTCTGCCGTATGCCATAATCTATTTACAATATTCTACATCCTCCCTTTTGATACATGGTCAAGATCATGTATCAAACTTTGCAAAGAAGGGAAGTATGGCTTTTGGCAGTACTGGGAGGCCGTTTACACCAACCCAGAGGTCAGATGGGAGTTCAATAAACTTTTTCCTATTTCCATAGAATGTTTTCTACCGCATCAGCTCCTGTTTGAAGCAGATAGACTTTATTAAGGGACAGATAAAAGCATTTGTAGAGTGGGGGAGACAGGTGAAAAAGTAGCAGGAAGTCATGCCTGCCTGTGGTCATTAAAAACAACCACTCCTCGCTTTTATGATCGGAATCATATGGCTATTTATAGAAACAGACAAACAAAGTTTAATTACTTATTCTCATTTTCATTTATAAACGCTAACCATTTCATTGTATATTGTATATATTCCCAGATCGTCTACTTTAGTATTGTATTATCTTATTGTATATTTTATCTAATTTCATTTTATTGTTTATTTTACTGTTTTATCTATCTCTTTATCTTAGAACTTGTTCCCACTCATGCTGTATTTCTATTTTACTTTGCACAGAGTACCTGAAAACAAAAACATTTTTTTTTTTTTTTTTTTTCTTGGGGATTAATACAGTATTCTGATTTTGATTCCGATGAGCTGTCTTAGCAGCTGCATTTTCCAGTGACACTGGGTCATTAGCACTTGTATGAACTTTACATTAGCATAGGTAGAAGAAATGCAGACAAAAGGTTAATGATTTGACTTGTAGGATCAGTAGATCTTCCTGTAGAAGTAAGAAACGTGATTTCCTATAATGTATGAAATCATGACATTTTAAATGCATACTGAGAGTCCGTATGTACTGTGATATTATTCCCCGTCCTAAAAATGGAAAAGATAAAAAACGCTGCCAGACAGACAGGTTATTTGGAATATTAGTACTGTAAACTATATCATAGTTAGTACATTTCATATGACACTCAAGGGGATCCATCTGTTGGATTTCTCACAACAGAATTATCTAAAAGAAAAACAGAGTTAAGGTTAATGAGGGAAAGTGTCAAAGAGTGCATCTGTTGGTTTTGACACCGTAACGACCACTTTCAGACAGGGGTGTGATTCTCCATCTTGAGCTGTAAGGACCAAAATCTATGAGTTAAAAGACAGAACTTTTTTAGAAAGTTACGTGAGTCATTGTCAGCAACACATTTTGCTAGTGTAGCAGTTTTATCTGGGGTAAGGTGGGCAGATTTTCCTGTAAACGAAAAACTTGACAGCATGTGGGACATGTACATTAAAGATGGCACATAGCAAAAATATCAATTGTGGCCAGCACTGCTTTAGTAGCAGCTGCTACAGCCTTGTGGTATGCAACCATATCTCACTCTGTTGTGGACATTCTTTTTGAATAGTATCCCACAGGTCATTTGTCACCATGTGACTGAGTTAGAATTTTCAGTCATAAACTCATTACATTCAGAAAAAACAAAAACTTAAAATTGTGGGAGTGTCTGGTAGCTATAGGCAAGGGGAACTCGAAAAAGCTTGTTTTAAGTCAGTAAAAACTTTCTCTGTGTCAGGAGTCCAAGTCAAAAAGTCAGTCATGGCCAAATGTCTACCCCCATATGTGATTATATAGGGGTTGGGAGATCTCCACAATTTTATCAAATCCATGGACAACAATAGCCTGCTAAACTCAATAAGGCAATCATTTTATTTTATTTTAATTCCCAGATTTTTTTTTTTTTTTTTTTTTTTTTTAAACATCCAAGATTGAGGATGTAATAGGTACCCAATTCACGATCTTCCGGAGTAAAATAACGCATTTTATTTTAAAGATAATTTGCAACATTTCCTTTAAAAATTTTAGACAGGGGTGTGATTCTCCATCTTGAGCTGTAAGGACCAAAATTTATGAGTTAAAAGACAGAACTTTTTTAGAAAGTTACGTGAGTCATTGTCAGCAACACATTTTGCTAGTGTAGCAGTTTTATCTGGGGTAAGGTGGGCAGATTTTCCTGTAAACGAAAAACTTGACAGCATGTGGGACATGTACATTAAAGATGGCACATAGCAAAAATATCAATTGTGGCCAGCACTGCTTTAGTAGCAGCTGCTACAGCCTTGTGGTATGCAACCATATCTCACTCTGTTGTGGACATTCTTTTTGAATAGTATCCCACAGGTCATTTGTCACCATGTGACTGAGTTAGAATTTTCAGTCATAAACTCATTACATTCAGAAAAAACAAAAACTTAAAATTGTGGGAGTGTCTGGTAGCTATAGGCAAGGGGAACTCGAAAAAGCTTGTTTTAAGTCAGTAAAAACTTTCTCTGTGTCAGGAGTCCAAGTCAAAAAGTCAGTCATGGCCAAATGTCTACCCCCATATGTGATTATATAGGGGTTGGGAGATCTCCACAATTTTATCAAATCCATGGACAACAATAGCCTGCTAAACTCAATAAGGCAATCATTTTATTTTATTTTAATTCCCAGATTTTTTTTTTTTTTTTTTTTTTTTTAAACATCAAGATTGAGGATGTAATCGGTACCCAATTCACGATCTTCCGGAGTAAAATAACGCATTTTATTTTAAAGATAATTTGCAACATTTCCTTTAAAAATTTAGGATCGTTTTCTGCCAGAAAACTAAAATGGAAACTCTGTCTCAGTTTGACAATGCTCCTGTATAGGAAATCATATGCACAAACATTGTCAACTACTGAACAAGTGTATTAACACACAATGGTCGCTAATGCTAAGTTTTCAGCTCTACTGCAATCCAAAGTGAGAATTGGAGAAGAAAACCCTATGGCATCTGCATCCAAGTATAACATTTTTACCATTGATAGTGAAAGCAACCCAGAACTGTGAGTCAGGATGAATAGGAATGCTAGAATATGCATTTGTTAAAATCATAACTGAAAAACCCAGTCTGATAGAATGTTTAACATTAGTGTTAGAAACATCTGCTGGATGCTGACCAGCTTCATTTATGACCCAGAGGTGTTTTAATGATCTCCACCCCCCATTTGGTTTCCTTCCAGGCAAGATGGGGGAGGTACATGGTGAGATTTCAACAATGGCACCTTAATTTATGGTAGGCTGAATGACAAAATACTGACTTCAACAGCTTTAGGGAATTTTGCATCTTTTATCCCCAGAAATTTAACTTGCTTACAGCCTCAAGCTATTAATAGTGTTAGAAGCAATTTTCTTAGTCTTTATCAGTCAAATCAGTGTTTCTGTGTGTGTGTGTGTGTCATCAGTACTTGTGTCTAATTGTGCTCATGTCTACGTGCTTGTTCAAATTCTCTAACCTTCCTCCACTGTCTCCTCTGGTTGTGTCCTGGTGAATGAGCAGACACCTTCATGTGGCCAGGATTCTTCTGGATCTCGCCTTTCTTGCCGATTAAACTCAGGGCTCCCATCAGCTTCCCTCTGTATCATCAGTCTTCTTCCAGTGTTGTTACATTCTCATTGATGATGTGGATTCAGTCTTCGTCTCCTCTTGCTTTTTGTTATTAGACTGTAATCTCTGTCCAGGATTCTGTGGCAGACCAAATCTCCAGTCTTTGTCAGGTGCCTCCTCTGCAACCTCTTTCATTTCATTCATTTGGTATGGCCTGTATACAAACACTTCTGGATCTCAATGACAGTCTGCTTTCCTGTTTGCCTCGGCATGGAGTTAGGGAAACATCATTACTTCTGTGATCTTCACTCCGCACCCAGCAGTCAGCAGAATCTGCTATTGGAGAAAAGTCTTTCTTGGAGAATCAGGTTAATTTGTCGCTGTTTAGGAGATAGGAAGACGGCTGAAAAGTCAGGTTGTATTTGTTTTCTCCCCTTCTTTCTTAAAGTCATCTTGGGGTGTTTGACCACATGTGGAGAAGGTGTCGCTGAAGGGATGTATGTGTGGAGACAGCAGGGAGGAGGTCCATTTCATAAATTCTAGCCCTACATTCTTTTCTCTCTTTCTTTTCTTACTCAAACCCTCTTCTCACATTTCATTCAATCGTGCTACTGATTTTGAAAAAAAAAACAATTTATCAGTCCATCTGTTTCTTCCCTACTTTCATTTTACCTTTTCTTTCAACATACTCTACACCATCTCAACATTCTGTGCTTAATGTGCCTTTAATTGGAAACACCTCAAGGGTGACAAAATGCCAAAGTTGAAATCCTTAACCACATTTTCCCCATTTGTCTGCTCTTAATTCAGCAGAGCCTGTAAAAAGGTCAGATACATTTATTAATTTCCCCATTTTGTTCCTCATATTTTTAGTGACTCACTGGGACAGATTTGCTTAAACTTCCAATGGGCTTATCATTCACACAAAACTTCACAATCACACTGATCTTTCCATACAGTGTATGGTTGGATCTCATCACATCACACACTAACTTTGAGCAACTTATTCAGCCAGGTGGTTTGTATGACACATTCGTTCCAAGCAACGCACCCTTTCATAGCATACAATCTGTATACTATAGTCAGTGAATGTTACAACAAAGTTTATTCTTTATACTTATTTCGTATATTTATATCACTCATACGCCCATTTTATCATAGTGGGGCCTCATATAATGGTATACTGTATCATATCATTATTACAGTATCTCACATAAGATCATATTATTATTATATTCTATTTTATTCTCATTTTACCTGGTATCAGGTTTTGGTCGACCACTATTTAATATCTACTCATCAGTAAGTAGCATCTGAAAATCTACAATCCCTTGAAATTTTCTTCATACCGTAGGTATATAATAATCAATTCAATCACCTGTTGTACTCGTTGTACTCAGTTCAGGCGCAGGCGGCAGTCAGCGAAGCGTCCATCCCATCACCTCGTCGCCAAAATGTCGTGGAAATTCTCCTTGTGAGGAAGAGAGTGCTAAATCTCCGAAGAATTTCAGATTTCAGCGTATGAATCAGATGTCATTTAATACACGCAGCGTGGAGGGAAGGCAAAGCATTCTCTGACAAACTCTAAATTGTTACCCCTTAAGTACAGAACAGAGAGGAGGTTACCTTCATTTACAACAGTCATAAAACATCTTCTTTACAGATAAAGGACTATTGATATTTTGGTGTGTCCTGTCTTCCCAGGACAGTGACCCTTTGATGTAACAGATGGGACAGTAAATGTCATCTTATCTAAACTTTGTATACATTCCAATGTGGGGATGTGCCCCCTCCTGTGGCTCATGTGACACCTCAGGCAGTGTGACAATCTCTCTCTCCTTCCTGTCCTTACAATACATTTGATAAACAAAAGGAATCCTATGTAAATTTCTCACAAAACGCAAGTCACAGAAAAATTAAACCAGGGAGAAAACAGTAACAGTTACTTACACACAATGGCGTCATTATCGGTATCGTGTGAATCTGGACTTGCAGACGTGGCTCCGAGCTAACAGGAGGTCGCGGCCTTGTTATGAGGCGAGGTTAGTCTGTGAAAACAAAATGCTCGCAGCGATAAACCTCCCTGTCTATGGCGGGTGGATAGTGCCAGGGTAACCCTACCGCAGGAGACTCTCGTGTGACATCAACGTCTGAACTGCAAGTCGTCGTTGATAAGTACGTCGCCTCACCTACCCCCACCCCCACCCCCACACGCTCAACTTTCTTATTCACATCAGTTCTGGTCTCAATAAATCGGTTCTGTTTGGCTTATACATAGCCTATGTAAACAAGTGTAGTTATTTGAAACCATCAACCAACATATTAACATAATTAATCTAAGATTGTTTGTATTGTTTTTTATCAGCATCTCATGTAGCCTATAACATTTATTAAATAAGTCTACTTTACTTTGTCTATTGCATGTTTCCACCTGATTCTTTTATATTATATACTTATAATGGTACACAAATAAAATATAATAAAATATACTGGACTGAAAAAAAAAAAAAAAAGGGAAACACAGCAGGACTCGAACCCGTGCCGCTCCAGTAAAAATTGCAACGGGTATTTGTTGAAGAACTCCTACCAGGTAAGCTATTGAGGTAACAAATAAACAAATATGTAGGGGGTGTCTCCTTTTAAGCCACTGTACCACAGTAGCTGTTAATAGTTATACTAGAGATGTGCTGCCCTCTATTTGTTTTGAGCACTTATTGTCTGCCAATTCTTACATGTTGCATCTTTCATCTTAAAAAATTCAGAGTGTGACGACGTACTTTGAAGACGACGTGCTTTGGTGACGACGTGTGTTTCAGGCGTATATTTTGTTAGTAATTCTAACATACGCCGTCGTCACGTCGCCGTCGATACACGTTCTTTCAATGCACTCGCCGCGAAGTCGCCGCCGGTGTCTCATCTGCTGTCCCATTCAAAAATCCACACGGTCAGGCGGTGACGGAAGGGGAGGTTGCTCCTTCTCCTTCTCCTGGTAATCCTTGCATTGGCACTATCCACCCGCCATACCGTGTCCCTCTGCGGCAGCGAAGCTCCGTCCGTCGGCGACATTCTTCGTGGCTACACGGCAAAGCTCCTCCCGTCCGCGCAGACGTCCTCTCGACAATGGCCGGGCCGCTAGCCTAGCTCCTGCTAGCTAGCTTAGCTCCTGCTAGCTAGCTTAGCCGAACTTGCTTCGTGTCCATTAAAACACAAACACTTCGACTGCGATGGAGAGTCCAACTCACAGCACGTCGTCCATCAACAGTTCACAATCTGTTAGTGATGAAACACGACACTGGCGACACACACACAGTCCACTGTCAGCTGCTCGACGCCATTGACTCTCTGCTCCTTCTTCCTCGTCACTGACGCTCCGGTCTACCCGGAAGTGTAAAAACTCTTAAAGGTCATGAACTCTCACACGCAATAAGAATTACTTTTCAATTGTTTTTAAAACATTCAGAACCCAAGAAATTATAGAAATACTTTTATACATTTTAATATCTTGGTTATCTCAGAATATTTCATGCAAATTTTAACTTCTTAACAACAGGTGTTTTATCTTTAACTTGTTCCCAAGAGAGAGAGAGAGAAAAGAATAAATAATCTTTTTTACATAACATTGGCCATTGCTAATGACATACACAGTAATTAATCTAGCATACTTTCATTAAATAAACCCATTCAAGCTCAAATATAAGGGTTTATAATTAGGCTATACTGAGCCTCATCTATTTATACCAGAGATTTTCTTAAAATGAAGTTAACACCTTTTACAACAAGGTCACCTGGGGTAAAACTCCCCCTGCTACCCTGATTTACATTTGTATAGCTCACAGCATTTTCATTAACATGTTAAAGCCTCCCCTAGAATCAGGGGGAGGGGGGTCATGGGGGGACAACTGCCAAGCAAGGCCCACGTCAATTTCCGACAATTACGTCAGTTTTCAGTGTTGCCTGCAAATTGCCGCAAACCTGAAATTCCACGTCAATCTACAGTGCCGCATACTGACAAAAATCCCACTTTTCATGCAGTGTGCCTTTCACTGATCATCTCCTTTGAAAGTAGCATCTTGTGTGTCAGACTCTCAGCTGAGGAAAAACAGAGGCTATATGAGCCGCAGCGTTTAATGATGCCACTGAACGCAGCCGTGCAGTTACAGTAGCGCTCACTGTATGTATCGTGTTGCCAAGGGAACCTGTAGCCTATCAGTGATCAGAATCTAGTTTGTATTGATTTGCAGGTTGTTGTTGCTCTGACTGAACTACTGAAGGTGTCTGTAGCGTTCTCTGGACATTTGTCCTTCAATAAAATCACAGACGATTAAAAGTTCACTATATTATAGGCCTACTTAATGCACCGCCTAAATGCGGGATAAAAAGATATTGACTAGAACAGAATAAGAAAAGACACTCACCTTAAGTGTCTTTTCTGTTGGTGGAGCTGGACTGACTCAAAAACTCTTTTGTCCTCCTTGCCAGCTCTAAGTAAAGGCAGGGAGGACAATTTCTACCTCTATTTGCACTGTTTCATTTGCACTGTCAACCATTTTGCACTGTATACTGCAGCTACTGTTCATATATTATATATATATATATATATATATATATATATATATATATATATATATATATATATATATATATATATATATATATATATATATATATATATATATATATATATATATATATATATATATATATATATATATATATATATACAGTTACTCGATGGCCGAAGGCCAGGGTACACCCTGGATGAGTCGCCAGCTCATCGTAGGACCTTACTGATGGCAGAGGCTGCCCCACAGGGTGCCAACTGCACATCAGGAGCAATTTTGGGGTTCAGTATCTGGCTCAAGGATACTTTGACATGTAGCTCAGTTCCACCCCAGGGAGCCGGGATTCGAACCAGCGACCTTCCAATCACTGGTCCACCAGCTCTATCTATCTATTACGTAGGCTATTGTGGTTTCTAGAGAAGGTGCGCTCGATTTGCTTACCCTGTTGTCCAGGAATTATATTAATCATTAATTAGTATTTCGTGCGCACATTATACCTACTTCGTGGCCACGAATTAGTATTTTGTGCGCACGTTATCCTTAGTTCGTGGCCACAAAATACTAAATTGTACCCACAATTTAGTATTTCGTGGCGACAAATTAGTATTTTATGGCCACAATTTAGTATTTTGTGGCCACGAAGTAGTATTTCATGCGCACGCTATAGCTATATTGTGGCCACAATTAAATATTTTTTTGACCAGGTCATGTATGGGGCTCCGTAAAGATGAACAACAAAATGAGAAATTGTACTTGTGACGTTATGTCAAGTTAGCATACTAACCAGCTAGCAGTGAAAACACCAACCCTCCCCCTGTCCTCTGAGCTCCCAGCCCAGGCAGAGTCAGCTAAGAGGGCTGTGGCTAACGGGGCTAGCTTGCTAACAGCAGCTACTGTTACCAGCAGTTAACAGTCACTCTGGTGATATGCCGATAACATGAATCGGACAGGTGGCCAACTCTCACGCATTACACCTTTTAATTATGATTTCTGAGGTCTGCTTCTTTGCAAAAAAAAACATTCACCTGACACATACAAGTCGTTTGGGAACTGCTCGGCTCTGTATTGAGGGGTAAATCTTAAGTTTCTGAGTTTTTTCGCCAACGAAGACGGAGCCGTGGGCAGCCGCTTCGCCATGCTTACAATTGTTTTGACCGGGAGAGGAGGCTTGTTGTGCCACCCAGTTTTGCTCCCCCCTAAAGTTTTCCCCAGACATACATTCCTCTTCCACAGGAAAACAGCATTTCAGTGAAATTATGTCAAATTCTGCGTTAAACAATAGATTCCGTTTTATTTGGCCAATTCCGCGATTCCGTCCGCGATTCCGTGATTGCGGAAATCATAGGGCCCTAAAATAATGTTGATGTTCAGCATATTAAAGGTTTATTTGCCCTAACTGGCTTCACAACACACAATGGTGATTCTGGAAAAACAGTAATTCAAAGCTGGCTTTGATGACATCACTTATTTAAAAAAAAAACTAAATGAAACAAGCAAATCACACATTCACTTACTTCATATATGTGTTTAGCTGGAAAGAAAGCAAAATGTGTAGATAAATAATTAGCTACTGTTCAACAACTAAAGATGGATCTAATGCTAATCCAATGTTTTTTGTGTTTGTTTGAGCTTAGACACAATTGAATTTCAATGTAGATGTAATATTTCTGCCAAAAGTATAAAACAAACGCCTCCTGAGGTGAAATGGGAAAAAGCACAAGCTCTTTGTAAGTTATGCTCAGCCATTTTTCACTGGCCTTAATGGCTATGAAACTAGCAAATTGTAGGTTTACAGTATACTTCTTACAAATTCAGTTCTGTGTATGCTGTGGGTCTGGGCTGTGCTGCTGTGGGTCTGGGCTTTGCTGTGCTGCTGCTACTCTCAGCAGTGCTGTATTTGAATTAACCAGATAACTTCAAAAACATATCATGTACATTTCAACTGTCCATAACAATCTAATTTCAACTGTCCATAACAATGTAATAACGATCTAAAATGAATGACATTGCTAATGCAAGCTTTACATTTCTGGGCTGTTCTGGGTCTGGGCTGTGCTGCTGCTTTGGGTCTGGGCTGTGCTGCTGCTGTTCTGGGTCTGGGCTGTCCAGCAACTCCAAATAATTCCCCTAATTCCAAATCTCTGCTCTCGTCATGTCCTCTGAACAGTAGTTCCTGCTTCCCACAGTGTCGACGAGCTGTTTCAGAATCGCCCTATTCTGTCTCACCAATGGGCAGAGATATGTGTTAGTAGAAACTGAATTTGAATTGCTTAACTTAAATAAATGCATTGAAAAACTGAATTTGAATCACATAATTTGAATTTGTATTGTTTAACTTGAATACTTGCATTGAAATCTTCAACTGAATCTGAATAGCATAATTTGAAATTGAATGTATTAGTTTGAAGCTGAATTCAATGAACTTGAAACTGAATGTAATATCATGAAATTGAATCAATTTGCTCCGAAACTATATTTGATCCTCACTGAAGATTCAACTGTATATACTCAGGGTTTCCACCAGTGTATTGCAAGCATCAGGTAATGTTTTTAAAGAAATGAAATGTTTTTATAACTAAAGTTACAGTGGGGTGGCTTGATTGGACCAAGCTGAGGACAGAAAGTCTAGAGATTTGAAAATATGACTATGTTAAGTGTTGTCATAAAAAAGTAATTTATTCAACACATTTTAACAACAAAATAAAATAAATTATATCAAAGTTTTTGTCTTAACTGGTTGAAAAGCTCTGAGACACCATTACTGCTCCTTTGAATAAACTGCAGCTCATCATCATGTCACTACAATCAGCAAAATGTATCTACACAAAATTCAGGAACTCTGCTTTGCCCGAAGGACTGCATAACTTATTTTTATCGCAAAATGTGGCTCATAACATACATGTAACATTCCAACTACATTCAGTTTATACTGCTCATCCAGCTCTGTCCGATCATCAGCACACCTCTGTTCGCCCTGACCCTGACACTGAATGCAACACGCCGTTCCCTCACTCTCGCTCGCTCACTTCGCTAGCTTACTGTTAGCCGTTAGCCTGCACACTGCAGCTAAAACACTGCCAGTGCTTCAAATTGTGAAGACTGCTCTTCAACACAAATGCTACAGCTTTCAAACTATTACATTGATGTTTCCAACCGGGCCGCCCCACGTTTAAACTGTAGTTTAAAAAAACATTTTGAAATCACCAATTAGGGTGGCCATTTCCTTTACATCAAAAAGGAGGACACTTTGCATCCACGGGGACACGCAAGCAGATATTTGTTTGGTATGATCCGGTTTTAAATTTTAATATGTTTGTCCACCAGATTACATAAAGATGCATACACATACCACATAGCTAATAATAAATATACAAGATACAGCTAATGACAACGTGCCCTTCCAATTCAGATTACATAGGTCTAATAAACATCATACAGAAACTGTTCTCTCTGTGTTTATCCGGACAGATAAAGGGTAAAAAATACAACACCTTCTGTTTCAGATGTATAGGTTTTACATATCTGAGTTCATATGTGACTGTGAGTCCTCAAGGTTGCTTCACAGAGGCTGGTCAGAGGCAAGTCAGAAGCTGGACAGAGGCTGGTTGAGGCAGGCCACATAAGGCCTCAGCATGGTGGACCTGTGGCAACGAAACACAAGAGAAATCACACTGAAACAAGTTGACATGATGAAACACATAGCCTTTCCTTATCCATATTGCTAATTAACATGAACAGGACAGAGTTGTACGACATTCTCGCCTGGAGTTCAGGCAGCTGGTCACAGGCTGGGCAGAGGCTAGTAGAGAATCTGATGGTAGAAGGGAGGTCTGGCCTCTTGGGACTGACACACAGTCTATTTGTGATATGTCAGCCCTTTCCTGGCTGCTTCCAAGTGTTTCTTGTTCGCAAGGAATTTCTTGTATATCTCTGTGCCCTTGTCTGTGAAATGATGCAAATCTGCAGCTCTGCTTTGACACTGTCCACTTCCAGTCGATTTCTCTCATTTCTCCAGGCTGTGGTCATCATTGAAAATACACACTCTGTATGTGCATTGCTACATGGGATGGAGAAGATGTAGGCACTGACCTTCCTCGGATTCTCAGGTGGGACATCTGCTCTGGAAAATAGTTTCAGATACCGCTCCTCACTGTGGAAACCTTCCATTTCTGGAGAACTGAGTGCAGCTAACACCACGCCATATTCCTCATAGAGTTCATCTAGATCAACGTCTTTCAGATTGCAGGCCTGGACAGCATCAGAGTATTCTTCAAAAGACACAGTACTGGTCAGGCTAAGTTTTGACACTTTACTATGAAAGCTGTTCTCAAAGAAGTCATATCTTTCACTCACATATTTCTTGGCTCTTTTATAGAATGCAAGGAAATCAGCCACACTTCCCAGCCTGATGAGGAGTCAGCTGCTTCAGTTTGTTGTTCACAGCAAAGCCAAAGAAGTTATCCTTAAGGATAACCTCCTTGGCTTTCTCTCCAGTTTTCCTTTCAGTTCAGTCATTACCAAAAAGGAAGTGATGCTGAATGACTTGGCTTCAAGTGATTCAATGCAGTCGGAAAACACTTAAAGAACGTGACTGAGAAAAAGAAAATCAACCTCGGCAACTTCAGTCCCTTCCTCTCTGAAGAATTTCCACAAAACCTTGGGGCATTCCTCTTCACCCAGACTCTGGAAGTAGCTGGTCAGGGCTGTCCAGTACTTCAAGATTCTGTCCAGAGATGGCAGCAGACTTAACCATCTTGTGACAACGTGCCACAGCAGATTGCATTCCTCAACTTCAACAAACCCGCAGAACTCCTTCCGCTGTGCCGTTCTGCTAGCAGAGATGCTTAAATGGCTGTATACTTTCAGCACCACATTCTCAACGTCAACATCCAAGCTGCCTGCAGCATATCTTGTGGCATTGTGTAGGATATCATTGTGTAGGATATGGGCTAAACAGTTTGCAGCAAGCAAATCCTTTTGAGCCAGCTTCAGTTTCTGATAAACACTGTTGTGTTTTCCGTAGTTAACACTGGCATTGTCTGCTGCATATGCCGACATCTTTCCCAAATCTCGGCCTGGCATTTTAGTTTATCCAGCAGCTGATTTGTTATAGCTTCCAATGATTCATCACTGTCACTGTAAAAATCCAACAGCGCATGTTGTATGCCCTCTTCAAATTGGAAATATCGCAGTACAATAGGGAAACACTTGGTCGTACCTTTGTTTGATGCATCTGTTGCCACTGAGTAGTGCAGATCATTTTCTTTAATGTAGTCAACATGTGTCTGGACAGAGTAAGGCGCCAAGACATTTTCACACAAAGCTTTAGCTTTTGGTTTACCACAGGTCACTCCTTTTGCTATTGCGGAGTCATTGTAGATCTCTCGGTCCACTTTTGTTCCACAGTCTACACTCCTGCATGACTGGTGGTGTTTAACAGCATGATAAACTTTAGTAAGTTCTGCAGCAGCGATTTTGTCATCCTGAGGTGATGAACGTTCGTGAAAAAATTAACTAAGGGAAGAGGCACCTGCTGCACTCCGATTGTTAGCTCGATGCATGTCAGTGCTAGCATGTCTGCCGATAGCTGCTTTCCCTTTGCTACTTACATCTACGTCGCTTCGACACAATGTACAAAAAAAAATTAAACTTATCCTTCAGCTTAAGGCTGCGCCTGCAGCAGGACAGGGCATTTAAAAGCTGGACTGTTCAGAAACCCTGAGTAGCCTATTGAATTTAAATTGTTTTATGTTTCAATTTCATTGTAATTCAGCGCCTATCAAATTATGCTATTCAGATTCATTTCAATGCAGTGATTCAATTTGAGCAATTCAGATTCACATATAAATGATTCAAATTCAGTTTCTAGTGACACATATTTCTGCCCCTACTCACCTTCTCGTTGTGTGCAATGGTCTCTCTCCGCTGTTGCTCACTCAACTGCAGGTCGATACATGTCTCCAAATGTTTTCACAGAGACAGCGGCACGCAGGTGTCCGGGGGTGGACTGATGCTATATTGCTGCTTTGGTTAAGTAACTTAAAGCCCCTGTACAGACTTTTCATTTAGTGTTGATTTTGGCGGCCCCGGTGGACGAAAGCGGTGGTGTTTTGACGGAATGAAGACCGCATTTCCCATGAGCCCTAGCGCCCACTGTCGTGAAGACGTTTGTCTGGCCGGCGCGTGTAGATTTGTTTTGGAAACGTCGGGAAGAAGGAACTTGCTTTAAAAACTTCTTTTTTTTTAGCAGCTATCTACAGCGTGCATATGGATGAGGTAATGTGTCTATTTGTATTTCTATGTAATATAATCAGGGTTTTCCCTGCCATTATACGGCTTAGGCGCGGCGCCCAAGCGTTTTTGCCTCCCGCCTAAGCAGGGTTCTCCCCAGACGGTGGAACAGCGCGCTACGCCGCTATACCGCTAGGTCAGCACCGCTATACTCCGCGCGTGACGGTGACGAGCGTCCGTCCCCCGGCTGACGGAGATGGTGACCGTCTGTCCGGACTGACGCTGACGAGCGTGATCTAAGACGTTTGTTGTCGTTTTTACAAGTGTAGTATCAAGAGCTAATCTAGTGGTAATGTTAGCCAGCTTTGTTGTATAAAATTATAAATTGTATAAATTCATGTATTGCTGTAAACTACGTCCCGCAATACATTTCATAAATGAAATAAAATTTACATACCTGTCTAGGAGGAATCGGGCAAATTCTGGATCCGACTTGAATCCCTTCAAGCCCCGCAACTCCCTCCATCTCTCGAAGGAATCGCCAATGTTTATCCGTGTTTAGCCCTAGCTCGATCGGATGCCCTCTCGGCCTTTCGTTGGTCTTCGGTTTGAATTATTTTTCTTTTCATTGTCTCATTATCAGCCATGACAAAAGTTTTAGCTCGGTTAGCACTGGCTAGCGTAGCAACAAAACAGATATGCTGAGTGTCGTCAGTTCCGGTCTGACTGCCGTAAATCGTTTCGTCAGTGGTCCGACCCGACCAAGGCCTTTCAGAGGTATAGAATTAGACTACTTAGAAAAAGCGTATCTTCACAATGATGGGCTCATTTGCTGTTGTAGGTAACAGAGACACATCAGCAGAAACCAGAGACTTTTGCATATCCAGTTAAAAACTCTGTAGGGGCTTTAAATTGTTAAATCCGGTGCTGGACCAGGGCCCCTTGTCTGGATTTAAAAGCAAACAGTCCCAGCAGTAACGTCACAGCGTGTTGGTGCATTGGCTACCCGTTAGCCACTGATAGCGACTGTAGCTGCTAGCTTGAAAATGCCGCTGGTAGCTCTTGCTCGCTTGCACCAATCCTGGCAAGTCAGGTGATAGTCGACCTTTTTGGATAATTCCTAGTTTTACCTGAAAAGGCAACCTTGAAAAAGGAACATCCACAATATAAGCCACTCGGTATTCTTCAGCAGCTCCAGCCAGGGGCGTAGCCATCATTTCACAAGTGAGGGGGACAAATTATTCAGAGTTCTATTGAGTGATTTATTATCCTCTTGCATTCAATTGCACCTCTCCTTAGTGGCTAAAGAACCACATAACCACAAACAGCACAGCACCAGGGGACCGACTTCACGTCTTTAAAATGATATACTATCAAAAGCTAAAGTCAAAATCTAAAATCTAAAGCTGCCAAACTCTGGTTGAGTTGACACAGAATGACCCTCGAGCATCTACAGGGTGAGTAACCAGATAATTAAATGCCAAATGAAACTGAACACGAAAAGTTCTGTAAAACACCGTTCCTGTTTCAAATTATCAGCACCAAAATGGAATGGTAGTGACAAGGTAACAGGGTAATAAGCCACATAATTTAATTTAATGGCAAGCAACATTTTGAAATAGAATTAGGAATACAGTAGTAGTAGTGAAATTGTTGTAGAATTTAACCATAAAGTCCCTTTTATGCTATTGATATTTTCTCTCAGCCAGTTATAACAGAGACGTTCTAAGGATTATGGTCATAATTTCTCCTCACCTGCTGTGAAGACCCTCCCTGTTCATTCCTGCTGCTGCTGGCCTCTGGTCCACTTTCTCCTCCCTGACCCTGCTCTTTCTCTTGTATAAAGATTAAAACAATATGTGGAAAACAATAGTGAGCACAAGTTCTGTGCAGAAATTAAGGAGAAGTGGGTTTATTCAAGCTTTTTCGATTATTATTATTTTTTTATTTATATTATAAAGTGTTAAAATAAAATGTTTCATCATCAAATAAGTTATTTTTAATCGTTAATTTTCGTGTTCTGAGTTTTCTCTATTAAAATCTTGTGTAAATATGCAATAATTACAGTTTACTATGTGCAACGATATGATTATTGATAAATGTATAGCCTAATTCAACTTGTTAAAATGTACATTTTGCTGTTATTTCGTTTTTTTTTTTAAATATCATGACACAATGAATGCATTCATCACTCAGTTGGGTATTTACTAGGGCTGGGCGATATATCGATATAAAACTTATATCGATATATTTTTGAAATGTGATATGGAATTAGACCATATCGCATACATCGATATAGTTCAAATTTGCGCTGTGATCCTTGCTCCGGGCAAACCGCTGACCCGGAGCTCTCTGCACTGCTCCCCCTGCCCCTCCTCCTTCATGCACAGAGAGGGGAGGGGCTGGAACGGACACTCCGGCACTCTTCAACAAACACTTTGGTGGCCGCCGTTGCCCCTCACTTTGGCCTTGATACCCGTGAAAAAATATCATCGCACGGCCACCGGTCAGCGTAGCGGGCTTGCCCTGAATTACAGCCACCTGAGTGCACAGTAGTCACTCACAGTAACTTCAGTGAGTCCGCGGTTCGCGCAGGTGGGTTCTCATCATCACGATGATCTCACGTGAAAGCCTCTCAAACAGCAGCAGCGTCTCAAAACAGAAGAACGAAACTTACAGCACAGCGAGCGAGCGCAGCCGGTTTTGACATGATACGTAACTGACGTATGTGGTAGGATTTAGTCCGGTAAAGTTGGAAATATATTCACAGATTCGAACTTCCCGGATCAATAACTCATAAGTGAAACCTTGTTAAAACACAACTGACGGCTCTTTCCTACCGTAGTACGGTAGACAACGAGCTACAACCGTATGTTAATCAAAACGAGCGGCTGGACATTAACTCTGGTCTGTATGGTCAGCCAGCTGTGAGACGAGGGCGCAGGGACCGTCTACAAAGTGCAACACTGAAAAGAGAAACTACAAAAAATATTCAATAACTTCACTATTATTCAGAGTGTAGTGCCACCAAAATCATTCCACACATCAGTGGTCTCCTGCTGGTTATTCTACAATTTTTTTGTTTGGAAAAAATTTGCTTTGCCATAATTTTGGGGAATTTCTGTTTGGGAGAAATATTCAATAACACTCATATTCAGTAAGGTGTCACAAAACTCACCTCACTCTAACCCTACTTAAAAAAAAACTGTTCTGAATGTAACATTAGCTTGATATTGGTATTTAAAAAATGTTTTAATACATAATCCCTCGCTCCGTGCCTCCAGGTTATCCGTTCACACTAGGACGGCTCACCAATAATGCGGCCCTGATACTACCTTCAGAGGTATGGAGGACCAAACCTGACATAAGTATAAATAAATAAATAAATAAATGAATGCATAAATAAATACATAAATAAATAAATAAATAAATAAATGCTGAAATAAATAAATAAATGTATAATTAAATAAATGCATAAATAAATGAATAAATAAATAAATGCTGAAATAAATGTATAAATAAATAAATAAAAGTATAAATAAAAGAATAAATGCTTTTTATTTATTTATACATTTCTGTTCACCTACATTTATTTATTTCTGTATTTCTGTATTTCTGTTCACCTACATATATTTATTTCTGTATTTCTGTGTCCATATGTAAATGAGGAGGTAGGAGGTCCTAACCTCAGTCAAGAGCATGATTGGTCAAATCGGAGAGCCAGACAAAAGCAAACGATTCCTGATCTCAAGCCTCCCTCTCTGTAACTTTGTAAACAGCTCCAGTTAGCTTAATGGCCTCGACCAGTGTGACAGGTTAACTGGCGTTCATTTTAACTTGCGAGGGTCCCAGATGTGCTGGTGGTGTGGTTTGAGAATCCTGTCTGGAGAGCCATGTCCGCTAACCAGGAAAAACGTTCTGCTCATCGCTCCAAGTCATGTATATGTGTATTCGTTTTGACGTGGCTTGAACGCTCCTATCCACACGGAGAAGCCGGGGCTGCGACTTGCAAACCACTGCTAGACGAGCGCTACAGAGCACAAATCGTCCAAAAGTGCATGTTGTTGGTCTCGTATCTTTGTCTTGAATCTCTGTACTCTTAAACAACTCATGTGTGGAACAGTATCAAGCATTTGTTCACGCCGAGCGGCTCGAGAGCGGCGTGGACACCGCTGTTAGCAGTTAGCTGCTAGTTAGCTTTTAGCTGCTCGCTGTAGCGCTAAGAGCGTAGCGTCCAGGTTAACGTGTTACCACCGAGAGTGAGATACATGTCTGGGCTTTCCTATGAACCATTGTCGCTACTGGTGTTTGTATCACAGGTTGATCTGGACGTCTCACGATTTGCCACAGCTGATTGACCTCACGCTGAGCTCGGGCTGGATGTCAACGTACTCTGCAGACTGTTTGACCAGCAGGCTGTATGACAGTGTACAGTTTTCACACTGACCTAGCTTCAGCTTAATAACGATGTATGCGGCTCGGAACGATGGCTTTAAGCGACCATTTGAACAGTGCGGAATGAAAAATACCCGATGGTAACCTGTGTCACAAGGTAGCCTGGACGCTGCGCTACAGCGAGCAGCTAACAGCTAACATAAGAGCTAAAAGGGGTCTCCACTCCGCTTTCGAGCCGCTCAGCGTGAACAAATGCCTCAGCCTGTTCCACCCATGAGTTATTTGAGAGTACAGACATTCACGACAAAGATATGAGACCGACAACATGCACTTTTGAACGATTTGTGCTCTGTAGCGCTCGTCTAGAATCCACATATACATGACTTGGAGCGATGAGCAGAATGTTTTTCCTGGTTAGCGGACATGGCTGAGGACCCCTCTCTCTCCAGACGGGATTCTCAAACCACACCACCAGCACACCTGGGACCCTCGCAAGTTAAAATGAACGCCAGTCAAATTCATAACTATACCAGAGCTACATGAACAAATGTCAACAACTGCAGCTAACAGTTAGCTGAGCGGGCTTGCTGGTAGCCAGCAACATTCCTGTACAGTGTACAGGAATCAGCGCTGCTAGCAAGGCAGAAGTAGTAGGCCCTCATCGAGCACACTCCTGTAACCAATCATGCTCTTGACTGAGGTTAGGACCTCCTACCTCCTCATTTACATATGGACACAGAAATACAGAAATAAATATATGTAGGTGAACAGAAATACAGAAATACAGAAATAAATAAATGTAGGTGAACAGAAATACAGAAATAAATAAATGTAGGTGAACAGAAATGTATAAGTAAATAAAAAGCATTTATTCTTTTATTTATACTTTTATTTATTTATTTATACATTTATTTCAGCATTTATTTATTTATTCATTTATTTATGCATGTATTTATTTATGCATTTATTTATTTATACATTTATTTCAGCATTTATGTATTTATTTATGTATTTATTTATGCATTTATCCATTTATTTATTTATTTATTTATTTATACTTATGTCAGGTTTGGTCCTCCTCCACACCTTAGTCTGACTAAAATCGGACCGGATCGGATTTCTCATAGTCGAATTACACCACGTTGATTATTCGATTGATAGTTGCATTACTCCTGCATGTATACGTTTCCAGCGGATCGGATCGGATTTTGCGTTTTGCGCAGGCGCAAGATTTTTCCCCGGGGCCGTGAGCCGGAAGTAGACGGACGGCGATGGCGGTTGGCTTTCCTCCGAAATCACCGCAAGAAAGAGCGCCAGAGTGCACCTAGTTTGTGTAATTATCATGTACACCATATACGAAGTGTATAAAGATGTAGCTTCGTCTCGCTCTTCGTACGCCATCTTTCTTGAATGCCGAGGCAGCTGGTGACGTCAAGAGGTCAGCCGGAGGTGCGCCGTTAACACTAGTTGAAATGGGTACAGCGCCACCTAGCGTACCGGGGTATGACATGCTTACGGCCAGTAATTCGATTTTCTCACTGGCATGTATACTCGGATAATTGCAGTTGTCCGATTGAGCAGCATAGTCGAACTATGGCTGTAATCTGACTAAGCTGTGCATGTAAACGCACTGACTGGCTCTCCTGCCCAGCAGAGGAACTGCACCATCTGTATTCACCACTTGGAACTCTAAGCAATATTGCTTGTGATTTCTTGGATTTCTTATTTTAATGTTGCATTTCCACATTGGTCTCAGCTTGCTTTTGTTGTACATAACTAGTACACTGTTAGTTTGTTCTAGCTTAATTTCTGGATTCAGCAGGTTAACAGGGATGATGTTGCAACTAGCACCACAGTCTATTTGGAATTTGACCATGTCTTTGCCTAGTAGCATGCCAGCATCGAGAAGCTGAGTGTCCTCTTTTCCAGTCTTTACTCTCTCTGGGTCCATATCTTTGCCTGAGTCTGTCTCCACTGCATCCACTATCTCAGTGTCTGTAATAGTGATACATGTTATGTCTTCATCATAATCATCACTGACATATTTTGTTGCTATGGTACTCACACTTTTCTTCCACCTTTGGTCCGGTTTAGCTTTACATTTGACTGCAAAGTGGTTCTCTCTGCCACAATTTGCGCACTTATTTCCAAACGCTGGACATTTCTGTTTATTTTTCTCATGTGTTTTCCCACATAATTTACC